>NC_056729.1:500951211-501076211 GCF_019279795.1 Protopterus annectens | reverse complement strand
GCGTGTCTCTCTCTCTCTCTCGCGTGTCTCTCTCTCTCTCGCGTGTCTCTCTCTCTCTCGCGTGTCTCGCTCTCTCTCGCGTGTCTCGCTCTCTCTCGTGTCTCGCTCTCTCTCTGTCTCTCTCTCGCTTGTCTCTCTCGCTCTCTCGCTTGTCTTGCTTGTCTCTCGCGTGTCTTGCTTGTCTCTCTCGCGTCTCGCTCTCTCGCGTCTCTCGCTTGTCTCTCTCTCGCATTTCTCGCTCTCTCGCATTTCTCGCTCTCTCGCGTTTCTCGCTCTCTCTCGTGTCTCGCTCTCTCGCTTGTCTCTCTTGCGTCTCTCGCTTGTCTCGCTCTCTCGCGTTTCTCGCTCTCTCGCGTGTCTCGCTCTCTCTCGCGTGTCTCGCTCTCTCTCCGCGTGTCTCGCTCTCTCTCGCGTGTCTCGCTCTCTCTCGCGTGTCTCGCTCTCTCTCGCGCTTGTCTCGCTTGTCGCGCTCTCTCGCTTGTCGCGCTCTCTCGCTTGTCGCGCTCTCTCGCTTGTCGCGCTCTCACTTGTCGCGCTCTCACTTGTCGCGCTCTCTCACTTGTCGCGCTCTCTCGCTCTCCTCAGTTGTCGCGCTCTCGCTTGTCTCGCTCGTGCTCTCTCGCTTGTCTCGCTCGTGCTCTCTCGCTTGTCTCGCTCGTGCTCTCGCGCTCGTCTCTCGCTTGTCTGTCTCTCTCTTTCGCCCCTGTTTCTCTTCTGTTGATGTTCTCTCTGTCTGATGTCACTGCTGCTAACATATTTCCACTTTTTTTCAGGCCTCTGCCATGCCACTCCCTCCTGTTAATATTGATTCCTGTATTTTGATTGTCATCTTTCTCTGGAAAATTATTGCATTTCCACATTTTCTGTAAGATGTTTACTACTGGTTTAACAATGCTATTTTCCCCCCATAAAACACAGCTTTAAAGCAGATTAATCTCATTTGCATTTTAGTGACCCCCCCCCCCACCTCACAGGGGAACTCTGTAAATGCTTTTTTGCTGCCTTTAGCGGTTTTCATTTGATTTTTTGTCATTTGGAGAAGTGAATTTTACTTGGTACTTTGACTGTGTGTGCTGTTTACTTCACTTTGCATGTTGTAAAACAAGACTTGGCATGCTTAAACAGTTCATTTTTATTGCAGGTTAACCGTTTGCGGTGTGGGAAAATAGTTTATATTTTGTATCCATTTCTTCCCTTGTCGGCCCTTAATAGTGTAGGGATGTTTCTATAGCTAGTATGTTTTCCCCTAAATTGATGGATCCTGATTTAGCTGCTTACCCACCCCCCCATTAAATCCAATTGCGCCTAAAATGAAAAAACAAGAAAAACTTGCCTCATCCTGTGGTTTGTGAATCTGTTCTTGAATTAAGACAGCCCTCAGACCATTTAACTTGCCCCCCATCATGCTCTGCTGTGATCCTGCAGTCCTCTGTAGTATGAGGGATCAAACACATTCCCTGGGGCTCTTCCAGTATCTGGCTCCAGTGTGAGAGTGGTCCAGGCTGAGACTCCTTGTTGGAGATGTTCTGTCACCAGATATTTTGTCCTCTATTGAATTCACAATAATACGAAACCAATTTCATCACATGCCGGACAATAGGGTTATTACCCTGTATAGGGCTGATGTAGTTTCCTTAGCTAACAGTGTTTCAGTCTGATACTGTGCTCCTCCTATTCAGAATGACTACGGGGCTATCTTCTGTAGAGATCAGTCTTAATGCCGCAGCTTTTAATATGATCTCCGTGAACAGTAGAGGGCAGTCAGTTCAGTTTGATTCTTTGAAAGGTGCTCAGATTCAGAAACCTCAGGAAGTGTTCACCTTTCCACAGATGGTAGCTAGATTTAGACATGTTTTTGGCTGGGAGCATTCCATAGCTATGCCAGATGTTTTATAAAAGGTTCATAAAACTGCATGTAGGGGCCTATTTTGCTAGTGAACCAATTCCTTAAAAAAAAAAAAGGGGGGGGGGATACAAGGTGTACTGTGATGTTGCAGCTCTTTGCTCCTTTTGTCAATTGACTCAGTTGCAGTTTTTTCAGCTCCCAGTTCTAACAAGTGGGCTTTGGCTTCTTTTAAGCCTACACCCCCCAGGTAAAATTGGCAAGTAGTTAGACACGCTGGATGGGGAGTTGGCATAGTTTAACTTAAAATTCAAAAGAAAAAAAATGTTAGGTCCTCATGTAGTTATTTTGCAATGTGCTACAGCTTAAATGGCTTTGCTGTATCTTTGCTAGCTGAACAGAAGGGTTATATGCATGAGTTTTGTTATGTGACTCTGGTTTTGAACCATGCTTTGAGGAGTGACTTGGAAGGTGTGGACCCAATTTATAGAAATCCAGCTGCTTTTGTATTGAGAACATTTGCTTTGCTACATAACCAGAACTTTTCTGAGGATTTAAAAATTATATTTTTGAATGCTTATTTTAAGTTCTGAATGTTTGTTCCTGTTGCTACCCAGATTCTCAAACCATGTAATGACAGATTTAAATTGTATGGGTATATAGAATATTTCATATTCCCAGGTTCTCTCTTAGCAAGGTGTCCAAATTCTAAGGTCAGAACAAACAAATCCCAGCAAAGGTCAGGATACCAAGAGGAAATAGGATAATGCTCCCAAATCAAATAAAAGGGGATCCCCTAACTGAAATCAGTCTTGCAGTATTTCTGGCATATGGGTTATCACTACTGTCGTCACCTGGGTTTCCAAAACTTTACCTTCCAGGATTGTATGTCCTGTGACCATAGTTTGCAAGAGTAGGGGCATACAGGCAGGTGTAAGAGCATAATACCTCAGACCTGTCTCACCACCAGCCTGAAAGCAAGTTGGGACTGTCAGTTCGGTCATTGGTACCTTTTACTTTGAATACTCTGATAAGGTACCCAATGGGGAGCCTTCATTTATATTCTAAATGTTTTCTTACCAATATTAAATGTCTGCTAGGAGGGATAAGTTTGACTGCAGTAGGCAAATGCCATAAAAAGGCTTCCACCCCAATTGCTTTTTTCGCTTGGGAGTGGAACACTACTATAAAGCTTGTTCCACCTGCCAGTCTGCTATTCTTAAGACCTTGCAGTTCCACTTGTCTTCTCTTAGCACCCCCCCCCCACTCAATAAAAATGTTAAAAAGCCTAGGCCAATGACTGTTCTCGGACACGTCCACTGAGGTTTTAGAAATTGCGGTACATTCAGTTCTTTCTCAAGATGCTCTCTAGGAGACCCCCCCCCCCCCACTAGAGGCCAGTAAGGTGTTGAAAGCCTTGTCAGCTGAAGATTCCACAGACAGAACTGAAACGTGAATCCTCACAACAGAGGGACCAGAGGACATCCCTCGTATCCTGTTTAGGGGAAGAGATCCCAGGGTAGCTAATAAACGTACATTGGGGCAGTAAACCCCTGTGCCCAGTACATGGGGATGTGGCACCCCCAAGAAATGTCAAAGTAAAACCTGTTATTTCCTGTTCCCCTTGCTCCTTGAAGAAAGAATGGGTAGATGTCCCATATCAGTGTTGCAGTACTCCACATAGAAGGGATCTCCTGCCCAGGGCAGCCTGACACTTAATCTTGTATGCACCAGCCTGAAGGTCTTGTATGCACCAGCCTGAAGGTCTTGTATGCACCAGCCTGAAGGTCTTGTATGCACCAGCCTGAAGGTCTTGTATGCACCAGCCTGAAGGTCTTGTATGCACCGTACATTACATCTGTGCTTCTGCACAGAACATGGGGCATAAAAGGGATAAATGGACCAACTACCCAGAACTTCTTTGCTGCCATTTAGTGCCATTTTTGCTGTACTGAATCTTAATCAACACCAGATACGTGCCCTGTTGAGGCTTTTTTTTTCCACTTTTTTCATCTTGTATTTTATTTTGCTACCTAGAGTTAGCCATCCAGGAAGGGAAAATGTCAGTGTGGAAGGGAGATTTATCTTCACAAACTTTTTTTTTTGTGCTTTCCCATGACCATATTTCTTGTACTATCTGTAAGGCATGTGCACATTCAGAAACTGGTTTTCAAGGTACATGACCAGGGAAGACCAACGGCTTGAACAGTTAGAAGGCAATATGGCAGAATACTTTAACCCTGAGATACTCCTGCTAGGTAAGAAGGTGGCCAAGAAGTCTGTGCTGGATTATTTAGCTGTCCAGCCTCCTCCAGGCTTCTCTCTAGCAGGTAATAGCTCTGTAGGTCATTTGTCTACGTTGGACTCCTGTGCTGCAACCCTGTCTGAGGCTGGCATGGGTCCATCTTTGCATGTCCTGAGGCTTTGCAGGTGTCTGCTCTGGACATCAAGGTGGGCAATGGTTGATTTATCTCAGAGGGTCCTTGAGGGATTCTGCAGATATTGGTCAGGGAGGAAGTACTGGGTTCTCTTATTGAATCTTGCCAAGGGTCGGAGCCTGTGGTATTTTAGGGCTTCTGGCCCTTCTAAGAAAAAAACAAAAACTGAAGCATGTTTCGGTCCAGCCTAAGGATCCTCAAAGGGAATGGCAAGAGTTTACTCACTGGATCATAGGAGGTTACTAGGCTAATGACCCTAGGACCGTTATAAGCCTAGCCAAGTTTTAACCTTATTTCCACTTTCTGTAACTATCACCCCTGTCCAAGAAGGGCATAAGTGGAACCCCTGTGGCCAACTTACGGTTACTCATCCAGTTGTCCGGATTGCATTTGAAGAGGGCCAATGAAGTGCTATGCTTTACATGAAGAGGGAGTCTGTTCCAAAGGTGTGGCAGCATCGGAGAGTCAAATTGGTCCCTCCAGCAGGGTCTTTTAATGGCACATACCAGGTTGAGGCCATTAGAGTGAGTAAACCATGTACCATTTGACTTGCGGATATGCAACAATTCCAATAAAGCAGGGTCAGAAATTGCCTTGTATGCAAGGCAGCAATCACTTCTGAGCTGTCTGGATGAAACAGAATAAAGTGATTTCAGACTGTCCTCATTGTACAGATGATGAAGACCTTAAATTTTCCTTGTGAGGAACCTTTGTGGTCTTTCCAACTGCTGCAGGTGCTTGGAAAGGTGCTTGGAAAGGTACATACCAAAAGGGCATGATACTCAATTATTGGGCTGATGAGGGAAGACTACAGGTAGGTTATAACTTTATTTTTGCTGGAGGCAGTTTCCTTACTTATGAGATGAGCAATATAACGAATGCCCTTCTTACCACTGTGGATACATGGTGATCCAAGGTAAGGTTGCTGTCAACTTGTGTGCCCAGGTCTCTCACCACTGTGCGTGTTCTTAGGGTGGTGGTATTGATGTTGTATTTAGCAGGAACATCATATTTATCATAAGGGATGATGATGACTTTTTTTTTTTGCATTGAGTTTAAGGCTATGACTTTGGTATCAGTAATGTTTGTTTAAAAAACTCTTGTAGGATGTTGACATCATTTGGTGATTCTATGATCGGTCCCAGTTTGCAGTCATCAGCAGACTGTCAGTCACAGACCTATTTCTCTGAATTGCAAACTAAAACTAGATTCCAAACAGTAGAGGTCCCTGGACGAATCCCTGTGGAACACCACTGGTTTACAGGTATGCTGCTGGAGGTGGATTCCCCTATTTTTGACTATATGGGTTCTATCAGTGAGCCAGTTAGTGACCCATCTAATGATACACTGGTTGATACCAAGCTGGGTGGGTTTGTCAGTTATACCCAAGTGGGGATAGTGTCAAAAACCTTGGCTAAGTTTAGGTAGGCTGTGTGCACACATTTCTTAAGGGCCTTTGTGACTGTCTTGAAGTCTACCAGGTTTAACAGGCGTGATCTTCCTTTGACAAATCCAAACAAAGTAGGGTCATAATTTTTTTTTTGATAAGGTCAATGATGATTCTCTCCATGGCTTTGCAAATAAGACTAGTCAGACTAATAGGTCTATAGTTCCAGGGGTCAGTGGACACATTTTTGTGCAAGGAGGGATAATGGTGGTATGTTTCTGTTCAGCTGGGATGAAGCCAGTGCTTAGACTATGAAGAGAGTACCCAATGGCATTGCTAATTCGTGTTTGAGCCCATGTAGGATGCAGCCTGAGATGTTGACAGGTCCCATGGATGCTGTTTTTTGACCTTAGAGAGGGCATTCATAACCTACACTTTAGAGATGCAGGGTAGAGGACAGGTGGTAGGGATGTCTTGGGGTAAGTTTGGTGGGGAAGGGAGAGTGAAATTTTCACAGAACCTTTTGGCTAACATATTTGCAGTGTCCATAGGCTCAGTATATGTGTTAATTACCAGTTTGTCACAAAACTAAGCCTTTTCTTTTAAGGTTACAGATGTAACTAAAGAACGCCTTATGGTTGTCCTTAGTTGAGGAAGCTAGTTTGGATTTGTAGTTGGCCTTGGAGAACTTCACAAGGAGTCTTTGCTTGTTTAAGCTGAGGAGGGTGTGTTTCGAGTTTGGGGCTTGCTCCCTCTTACTCTTGGACAGCAATTTCTTCCTCTTATTGTAAAGCCTGTTAATGACAGTTGTCCACCAGACAGGTTTGCTCTTCCTCGAGGAACTTGTTTTTGGTTCTAGCAGGTAAGGCCGCGTCTATGCAGTTGTTCAGGTGCTTGTATAAAGTATTTGTTTTAGAACTCAGCATAGTTGCCAGCTGCATCTGAGGGAGGAGTTGCAGTGAAGCTATTTATGTTTTGGAGAAGTTTTTTAGTTGAGTTTGTGCTATGGGGGTGGGTGGGGGTGTCATGTGTGATTAGTAACTTTGAGACTGATTTGTGGTTAGATCTCACCAGGGATGACCTCACAATGGGAGTGCTACTGTGGTTCCCTATATTTGTAAGCATCAGATCCAGGATGTTGGCAGCCCTTGTGGGGGTGCCAACTAGCTGGTCCAGGGCATTGGTGTTGCCTAAAGGTTCCTTGACTTCGTTAAGTGTTTGAGCACAAGTAATTTACTGTCGCTCAAAACCATGGTGTTTGGATGTATCTGGACAGACTGAAGTAGTCCAAATAGGCAGGGTAGGTGTCCTGATTCATTGAATAGGTGTCCTATCAACAGTTAATTGCACTTGAAGTATCTCCACGGAATCTGGGATTATGTTCTGATTTTCATGTCCCTAAAGCACCCTCAAGTGGTTTCTGTACTTGCTTCTCCTTGGACTTTTACCCCTTCTGAATGGCTTGTGGAACCGGGTTCTTCAAATCAAGATTCAGTGTCTGATGAAGGATCTTTGTCCTATTCTTTGTATATGCCTTCACCTTTGGATTATGCTTCTGATGAAGTCTGTTAGCCCTAAGTTTTCTTTCAAGGAATTATCCTATTGTCCTTGGGAGATACAGTTGCTAGGATGATGGAATTCATTGAGATGTTTCACAGATGTTTGATTTTTAGCAAAGATATTGAGTTTCTTCAGGTGAATACTCCTAAACTATTGGCAGCTCCTCCTGTGCTGGCTGCCTTGTTAGATACTTTCATTGCTGCTTCCAAGACTCCTAATTCTCAGCCTCCTGCTCCTAAAAAACAATTGGTTCTATAAGGTTCCCGTGGAGTGTATTTTTTTTAAAAGGTTCTACTGATCCTACTGTAGTGTCGGTCACTTTTGTCCTCTTCTAAACTTTTGCCCTCTGATAAAGATGGCTATGGAGAGGATTGGTTTAAAAAAGTTTACACTGCTACTTTGGTCTTTAGGGCTATTAATTGGCGGACTTGCATGGCCAGCTATGCTCTGGCTTGTCAGGTTCTCTGACCTCCCTGATTTTGAAGGCAAATCCTCCGCTTTTCTCTTTTGCAGGTTCTACTTAAGTGGCTCTCCACTCCTAAGTGTAGCTACGATGCTGCTGACGCTTATTCTTGGGCTGCAGCTTTTGGGTCCATTTATGAGGCATTATTCTTGGCTTCGTCTCAGGACATTAAGGCCAAGTTATTGAATGCTCCTTTGGATAATAAAACCTCTTTTTTGGGACTGCTGCTGTCATATTTTAAGTTTGTTCAAGAGAAGGGTAAAGCCTTGCAGGACCCTAAACATATATTTTTGTTTCTCTTATCCCGAAGTTCCAGAAGAATTGTCCTTGTAGATCTGCTTTTGTTCGCAGGCAATCTTGCCAGGATTCCAAGGGTAGGAATGGTGGGAAATGGGCCCTTTATGCTAAGGCTTCTCATGTTTCTGTGGCCCAGAATACTCCTTTATTTGAGTCTGCTTCTGTTTGATAGTTCACCCCCACCACCTTTTAGACCAGGTTCCTTTGTCCCAGCGCCTTGGCATCTCATCAAGTTTGGATTGTTGGGTTCTTTGTCATCTGTCAGGGTTACTTCATGGTATGGAAATCTCTACCTCCTTTTTTAGGGATCCTTCATCTCCTCTGGAGCAGCTTCCTCACTTTCTGGATGTTCTGGGATCCCTGGTGAACTGAGTAACTATCAAGTCTGCCCCCCCTTCCCAAGTGGGAATGAGTTTTTTTCTATTTCAGAATGTTCCTGGTTCCTCAGAGAACATTTGGAGAACTATTTTGGCCATCTCCTGGCTTAACATCTTTCACGGGGTCCCTTCTTTTTGGATGCTTAATCTTCAAAGGCTTTTCTGGTGTCCTTTGATATGAAAGAAACTTGCCTTGATATCTCTTCGCGTTCTCTTCAGGATGTTTTTCTGCCTTCCTCTCATTTTCAGTTCTCTGCTTTGTACTTTACCCTTTGGTACAGTAGAAAGGCCATCCCAAAATACCTAGCTCCTGTAATTGCCTTCTGCAGGCTCCAAGGCATTCAGATTTTTCCATATCTAGATGACTTGTAGCTTCAGGCGGCTTCTCCCTGTCATTTGTTAAGGATCTGCACTTCACCTTTTCTCTTCCAAGTCTGGGATTCACTAACAACTTGTAAAAGTCCTTCCTGACTCCTCCTCAGGATCATGTGCATCTGGGATACAGGATTCAGATAGTGCCATTTTTGGCCTTTCTTCTGCCTCTAAAGCTATTGTCGAAAACCTTCCAGTTATTTCCTCTGACTGCCATGCCAGCCAGGGAGTTTCTTTGAGCCCTGGGATTCATGGCTGCTTCTGTTCCAGTCCTTCCTCTTGCCAGATAGCATGTGCGGAAGCTTCAGTGCTACCTCGTCAGTTTGGTTGCAGTATTGTCATCCTCTGGACTTCAGTGTACCTCTCCTTCCCTGTCTCAAGAAGAAATTAAAGTGGTGGATTCAACAGTTTGCTCTCAACCCAGGCCAGCCATTGCAGCCTTCAGTCCCTTCTCAAGAGCTGTTCACCGATGCCTCTGACATGAGGTTGGGGGGCTTCACTTGTTAGCTTGAAAGTTTAATGCCTTTGGCGTCCCCAGCAGAAGTTGGACCACATCAGTATCAGAGATGAGATTCTGGCCATTCGAGCTTTTCACCCCATGTTCTCTGCAGGCCCTTTGAAGGTGTACGCTGACAACACTACAGTGATGTGGTATGTCAACAAGCTGGGGGGGGGGTACAGTCTTATCTCATCTGCACGGTGACTGTTCAGGATTGGGAAGGAACCTCTCAACTCTTCAGGCAGTATACATTCCTTCAGAGGACAATCAAGTGTCAGACTGAGCCGATCCAAAACACAGGCTCACTAATGGACGTTTCACAGATGTGTTTCTGGACATTTTCCATCTGTGGGGTATTAGTCTATTAGGTAGATCTTTTTTGCCTTCCCTCTGAGCAGGCAGCTGCCGGTCTTTTCCAGAGTCTCAGGCAATCTGACATGGAGATGGATGCCCTTTCTTTCCTTTGGAAGGGGATGCCTTTTTATGCTTTCCCTCTTCCAAAAGACCAACAGAAGATTCAGTTGGATGCCCCAAAAATCTTGCTGGTGACTCCCTTTTGTCTGTGACAGCACTGGTTTCCCCTTCTTAATGCATCAGGCCACAGGCAGTCATCCCAAGTTACCTCAAGTGGTCTTTCATCCATCCTTGCTCATCTTCTCTGTAACTGACACTGGGTGATAGGGTTTTGGTCCCTTTCAGACCATTTTTTTCTGAGGACGTGCTCAGGGTTTTACAGGAGGCAAGGAAACCCCTTAACCAGAAAATGTCTAAATGGAAAAGATTTTTGGTCTGGTGCCGTGCTCTTAACCAGGATTCTCTTTTTCAGGGGGGGGGGGGATCCCTGTGGTCCTCTCTTATTTGAGTTGCTCCATTCTGGCATGGCCTTTTCTGTGAAGGCTCGTTTGTCAGACGTTTCTGCTTCTCTGCCCTTGAGTCTTCCTCTGACTTCTTGTTTTGAAGTTAAATAGTTTCTTGAAAGTGTCCTGCATGTTAGACCTCCAAGTAAAAAATATTCATCCTCCTCCTTGGGAACCTTAATTTTGTTTGGAAAAATTGACTTGGGCTCCCTTTGAGCCTGCAGATTCTGCTGCTTTGCAACATTGTGCCTGGAAGACTGTTTTTGTTACTGGCTCTTTATTTCTGCTTGGAGGGTTTTTGAGCTCCGGGAACATATGGCCATTCCTCCTTTTTTCAGAGACAAGGTGTCCCTTTATACTAATCCTTTATGCCCAGTGTAATGAATGAGTTATTTTAGAGTCCGTCAATACAACTGCCTTCCTTTTTCCCTTCTCAGTCTGCTAGTGAGAGGGTCCTACATATCTTGGAGTTGCACAGGCAGCTTGGGTACTATTTAGATTAGACTTGCGAATAGTCCTAGTTTTATCAGCTTTGTTTCCTTTCATCCCAGGTCATTGAGTTTGGCTGTTTCTAAGCAAACAATCACTTTTTGGCCATCCAAGACCATTTCCTTTTATTCTTTTCATGGCAAATCCCTGTCTACTTCTGTGAGAGCTCATTCTCCTAAGGCTGTTGCCTTTTCTGGTGCTGCCTTCAAGTGGTTGGACACCAATTCCATCCTTGAAGCTGCTACTTGATCTTCCGTCCTTACCTTTGCTAAGTGTTATAAGTTGGATATAGTTTCTAGGGCCAAAGCAGGTTTTGCTGAACCCATTTTGTGTGGGTTTCTTGAGGTCTGTTCTCAGCCTTTCGCCTCAATTCTGTTAAGCTTTTTTACTCTGTGTAATACTGCAGCAATGATATAGAAGGACATGTCTACTTGATATGGTTGACATTTTCGCAATGTCGAAATTCATATCGCCGAGACCATATGATTGACATTTGAAATGTCCATCATACAAGTAGAGCATAAAAAGCAAAAACTTATCTCAACTCTGCTAGCAGGGGGGCTTTGCCCCCCCCCCCCCCCCCGGAACTTAAATATACCAACTCCGAGATCGCACTACAGTGCGGAAGTGGAAATCTTTCCATTCCGCACTGTAGGGGGTTGCTGGTTCCCCATGGTCGACATTTCAAATGTCGATCATTTGGTCTCGACATATGAATGTCGGCCATTGTGAAATGTCAACCATTTGAAGGGGACCCAGAAGGACATAGTACACTTGTGTAGATGCTTACTGTTACAGTAGATGTTCTCTTCACTGTTGCAGTATTCGGTCCCTTCCCTACCCCCTCTTGTGCATTTTTTTCTTTGTGGATGTGCATGAACTCCTTTGTCCTGGAGATTCTCTTCTAGGACAAGTTTGTACTAGGTAGTTGGGTCGGTACGTCACTGTCATGTGTTCTGGGCTGGGAGCATTGATGTAACGTACAGCACATTCAAGCTCTCTAGGCTTTTGCATAGTATTCGGTTGCACTGCGTGGGAGATTCCTTCTATGTGGAATACTGCAGCAGTGAAGAGAAGGACGTCTACTCTTATGCTAAGATTTTACTTCTCTCAAGGTTTGTTAAAGGCCATTTTGTCCCTGAAATCACTACATTTCTCTTGCTCTGTCCTCCCCCGCCAAAAAATAGCTGTGGATCTGTCTTTTCTGAAGAAGAGGCTTCTGACCTTTCTGTGTCTGTCAACTGCACACTTACAGCCCTGCGGTTGACGACTGGTAAACTGATTCTGCAGTAGAAGCTTCCTTTGGGGAAACTATTGTCAGTATGATTAAGCATTTTGAATTGGAGCCTAGACAGGTTTCAGAGGTGCAGAAATGGACACCTCAGGCCCTTCCCTTGACCCCCCACCCACCATGTCCTTGAGGCCTTTTTGGATGCTTTAATTCATGGCGGTTGCTTTGGACACTTTGCCTCTGGCTTCCCAAAGACCTGACTGATTTTATAAAGTCCCTGGTGACCTTAAGTTACTGTTTAAGAATCCTGTGGTGGACCCTTCTGCAGATTCCCTCTGTTATGATAAACCCTCAAAACTTCTTAATATTAATGCACTCGCTTCAGGCAAGGATAGCAGGGCTGTGGATAGGTGGAGAAAAAAGGTTTGCACCTCTTCCTTGGCTTTCAGAACTACTATTTACCAAACCCAGATGACCAAATATCTGATATCAATTCTTAAGTCCTTACAAAAGTTCCTGGTAGATTTGCTGGACACTAACGGTAAATAATTGGTATTTTTAATCAGACTATACAAGTGGCCAGACGTCATTTAATGCAATTATGATGCTGTGGAGGCCTTGCCCAGAGCAGCTGTCATTGGCTCAGTAATGCGCAGGTATTCATGGTTAAGTAATGAGCCTATTCCTGAGTACTTGAAAGTGAAATAGTAGACTCTTCTTTGGACATGGATCTGATGTTTGGACCCTGGTGGCCAACATTTTCACAACCCTTCAAGAACATGGTAAAACCATGAATGACTTGCAAGCAGCTTCTGTTTGACATGTATCTAGGTACCAGAGAGTTTACTGAACCAAGCCTACTTCTTTCCTGTTAAGGAACCCTAGGCCTATCCTGAAACCCAAGAAGGGTATGCAGAAAGAAATTCCAAGATAAAACTACAGGGATAATAGGATTCCACATTTGGAAGACCTCCATTTGGGGACAAATTTGTGACTAATCTTACCCCTTCTCCCCATCTCCTCCCCATATCCTCCTACCCCTATCAGAAAGGCCGACACAATCTCTCCCCACCTGGAAGAAAATAGCCATAGACAAATGGGTGCCATCTGTAATAAAGAAAACCAATATATCATGTCTTAGATTTCTCCTCTAAATGGTATATTTACACACACTCATCTGCTTCCACCCATTTTATAGGGGCTACAATTAGAAGGCACAGTAGAGCTAGCAGCCGAAGAACTTAGGGTTAAAAGGTTTTTACTCCAGACATTAGTACCACGGGAAGTAGGGCAGGGGAGTCGTACTGGATCTCTCATTACTAATCCCCTTCTTAAAAAGGCCCACTTTCAAAAGGGCTTTCCCTGCTCACACGTCTGTCTTTCATTCTACATTAGGCTTTTTCTAGTATCCCTAGATTGAAAGGATGCGGACTTCCATATACCATTTTGGACTCCATGCAAGTGATTCCTTGGGTTTTGCGCTGGCTTATCTCACTATCAGTTTACAGCTTTGCCTTTTGGGCTTTCCACAGTCCCCAGAGTTTTCATTAAGTATCTGGCATCAATGATCAGCTTCTGCCAGACTCTGAATTCAGATTTTTCCCAACTTAAACTTCTTGTTAATCCAAGCTAGTACTTTGAATTCTCCAACACCTCTAGTTCATCCTCCTAACTCATTTGAGGATGTCCTTCAAGGATGCATCTGCAGTCATAACATATGGGTTGTCCTGCCTCAGGCAGCCCTTCGGTCGGCCGGATTCCAAAGTCTGGGCCTGGCCTCGGCTGATGTCGCACTTTCCCCGACGTCAGAGCTTCCGGGGTATAAAGGCATCAGCCAACGCCACTTTCCTCAGTGTTTCTTGCCGCGTGGTGCCCGAAGCAGAAGCTGTTCGCAAGTGCCGGTCGGTCAGATCCAGAGATTTCAGCTACCGAAGACTTCGAAAAAAGCTAAGTACCCCGTTGGGGACTCTTTCTTGCCTCAGCCGATGTCAGACAAAGTAAATAATTGTTTAACTTGTGGGAAACAAATACCTCATAAGGATTTCCATTCTTACTGCCTTCCTTGCTTAGGCCCAGACCACGACGTATCAGCTTGTTTAGCCTGTGCCTCCTTCAACCGACCGACTCTTAGACGTCGGTCGGAGTTTGCAGAAGAGTTTTTTGGATCCGCTTTTGCATATAAAATGCAGTCAGACTCCGACTACGCATTTGGCCAAAAAAACGCAAGGAAAAGGACCGACACTCGTGGCTTCGGCTGAAACCACGGTTAGGCCTACCGCGAGTGTCTCTTTCGGCTGAAACAGAGTCCTCGGTTCTTACTTCTGCTGAAAACATACCTCCGACAACCGAGGCCAGAGCGGCCCTGGCTGAGTCTGCTTCAGAAATCCCTACCGAAGAAGCAAGCGCACAAGATTTGTCCGACACCATTCCATTGGACATTTCTACTCCTGCACGTGGGGCAGCTAGGCCCCCTGCTTCTATGTCTATTAAGGCCTTCTCCAGGGCTAAAGCTGCCAAAATTTCAAAAGCTATCCCTGCCAAATCTACTTCTCAGAGACCTTCCTCAAGTTCTCAGATTCTCAGCCTTGCTGAAGACCTTATATCTTTGATTAGGGGTTCCCAACCTCACCCAGACAGGGCTTCCCACCCTCCTCCCGACAAAAGGCCTAGGACTGAACCCCCTGAACCTCTCTCCTCTGATTACTCCTCGGATGGATCCGATTTATCAGACCATCAGGAAGGGCCATATTCACCTTATGAGGATTCAGATGCAGAAGACTCTATTCCTTCTGCCTCCCCTCCTGAAGAATTTTCCTTTGGGGAGACTTTACACTCAATGAGGGAACACTTTCAATGGCAGGGTCAGGATTTTTCTGATTCCAGAAAAAGATTAAGGACATTTTTACATTTGCCACAGCATAGGCCTTTAGCCAATACCACCTGTGCTAACTGTAGTTGATGCGTATAATGTCAGTTCTGCCCCTGATTCTCTTCCCCCGGCCCCTGCCAAACCTGACCGATATTACAGGGTCCCGGATTCTCACTTCCACTTGTATAAAGCCCATGCTGCAGACCCAGAAACTATTTCTCAGGGCCCAAAAGGTGTTGCAGCTGCCACTGCCAAAAAACCCCTACCCTCTGAAAGAGAGTTAAGAGCATTAGAGAGATGGGGTAAAAAGGTTTATACATCTGCTACTCTTTCTGCCAGGGCATTAAACTGTCAATTCCATATGATACAGTACCAGGAATATTTGTTAGATCAGCTGAATAAAAAGCTTTCTTCTCCTGAACCTTTAGACCGCAAGTCCCTTCAGGATTTGGTACACAACTCTCAGCAGGTCAGTAATCCTTTCTTAAAATGTGGCTATGATGCACTGGAGGCTTCATTTAGATCAGCTGTGACTGGGGCAGTAATTCGGAGGCATGCCTGGCTAAAAGAGCAATCTTTGCCAGAAAATGTCAAGGCTAAACTACTAGATGCTCCAATGGAGAAACAGTTTATTTGGCTCCCCTGCACAGGAGATTCTAAAGAAAGTGGAAGAAAAAGCAAAATCTGTGCAAACAGTAAAGGATTTCCTGCAAGTTCAACCTCCGAGGTTCAGTAGAAACTGGCCTTCAAAGAATTGGTCCTTTCCAGACACCTCCAGAGCACAGAGGGGCAGGAATAGACGCCCAAGAGGCAGAGGTCATTCAAAGGGTGCCTACAGGGGTCGTCAATGGCAGCCTGCCAACCAGAGGAGTACTGCCACAGCTGCAACTACAACCACTTCCACAGGACAGACACAATGACTTGACTCTGATTCCGCCTACCAGGGAACAACTGGAAGCACCCTTGGGCGGCGCTTTATTCTCGAAAAACTGGCATTGCATTACAAAAGACACATGGACATTGCAAACAATAGACAAAGGATACAGGTTTCACTTCCACACTTTACCAAAAAGGAGCGGAATGCCAAACCTTCCACCAAACCAGAAGCCAGAGGCTTTAAGACAAATCAACAATTTACTTCAGATGAAAGCGATAGAAAGGGTACCATCTATGGAACAAGGCCAAGGATTTTACTCCAGACTATTCCTTGTACCAAGAAAAGAAAACCAATGGAGGCCTATTCTCGACTTGTCCGCACTAAACACATCTCATTGTGCCAAAATTCAAAATGCTGACCCTACAGCAACTTCTTCCCATGTTGGGCAAGGAGTCTTGGCTGGTGACTCTAGATCTCAAGGAGGCATACCTGCACGTCCCTATACGACCAGATTGCAGAAGACACCTCAGATTTCTTGCAGGATCAGAGCATTATCAATTTTCAGCATTGCCCTTTGGCTTGTCTACTGCGCCCAGAGTATTCACGAAATGCCTGGCATCCGTAATTGCACATTGCAGGCTTCAGGGAATTCAAATCTACCCATACCTGGACGACTGCCTAATACAAGCGGACAACAAGACAAAACTAAAAGGATTTGGCCTATGTCATACACCTGTTACAGGCTTTGGGATACACAGTCAACATCCAGAAGTCAAGACTAGTGCCATCCCAAAGGATAACCTTCTTGGGAGCGGATCTGGACACGAACTCAGATGGCTTTTCTCAGAGAAGAAAAACAAAAGCAACTCCCAGACTACTTCATGGCTTTGACAAGACGAGCTCAGCTTACTGCAAGGAAAGTCCTGCAGGCCCTGGGTTACATGGCATCCTGTATAATCTTGATCCCGCATGCCAGGCTGCATATGAGGAAATTACAATGGTACCTAAGGAATGTATGGTCTCAACACAGGCACAGTCTAGAAACCATGATACCAATCATTCCATGCCTGAAAAAGGAATTCTTGTGGTGGGCTCAGGCCTGCCAGTCCAACAGAGGGTTGCCTTTCAACAAACCACAACCAAGGCAGACCATCACCACGGACGCCTCAGACCTAGGATGGGGAGCACACATGGAGGACAAGTGTATCCAAGGCCTATGGTCTCGAGACCAGCTAAACTTGCACATAAACCTAAAGGAGATGCTGGCAGTGAAGCATGCAATCGAGGCATTCAAACCATTCCTCCAGCAAGGACATCTGCTAAGGACAGACAATACCACAGTCATGTGGTACATAAACAGGGAGGCATGCATTCCTACCCTTTATGCCGGATGGCAATGGATCTGTGGAACCTAGGCCTGAATCTCAACTTCCAGCTGCAGGCCAAATTCGTACCAGGAAAAGAGAATTCACTTGCAGACAGCTTAAGCAGAACTACCACGAATGCTCATGAATGGATGCTGCATCCAGACATCTTCAAACTCATAACAAACAAATGGGGAATGCCAGAGATAGACCTGTTTGCCTCTCCACTCAACCACCAACTGAAGAAATTCTGCTCAAGGATATACCACCCACAAGCCTGGAGGGTGGAGACTCTCATTCAGCTGGAATGCCCTAACAGTGTATGCATTCCCACCTCTCCCATTGCTGTACAAAGTTCTACTGAAGATCAGGGAGGAACAGCCAAAGGTGATACTAATAGCTCCAGACTGGCCAAGGCAGCACTGGTATCCGCTACTGAGAAGCATGTCTCTGGCGAACTCATGGCCTCTACCCCTATGGCCTCTTCTTCTAACGCAGAACAACTTCAAGACCCTACATCCAAACTTGAAAACACTGCAGCTAACTGCCTGGAAAATTGTTTAAAACAAAACCAAACTGTCTTATCTCAGAGGGTTAAGGACATTATCCTGGAGGCTCGCAGACCCTCCGCAAGGAAGACATACTCAGCAAAATGGAAGAGATTCCTCATTTGGAGCACATCAAAGGGTACAGATGTCACACTGGCAAACCTAGCGCACATCCTAGAATACTTAGCAGAACTGTTCCACAATGGCCTGTCCTATTCTTCCATTAGCTGAAATTGCTGAAGCATGAATCTTGAGTACAATATGGATCTTCCTATCTTCTCTCACCCTCTCCTCAGACAATTTTTAAGAGGGATCAAAAATGTAAAACCTCCAAGGAGACCCCCTCTGCCTGCATGGGATCTCAATTTTGTGCTGGAAAAATTAACACTACCCCCTTTTGAACCGGCAGCATCAGCAGACTTACAGTTTTTATCTTGGAAAACTGCTTTCCTTCTGGCAATCACTTCAGCAAGAAGAGTATCAGAGTTACAGGCATTAATGGCAGTGCAGCCTTTCCTTATTTTTCACCAGGATAGAGTGTCTCTGAGAACCAATCCTGCTTTCATGCCAAAGGTGGTATCCAGGGTATCCTTGAACCAAGCTATTCATTTGCCTACGTTCTTCCCTAACCCACAGAACAAGGGGGAAAGACTATTGCACACCTTGGATGTACACAGACAACTACGCTACTATCTGGACAGAACTAAAACCAGCAGAAAAACTGACCAAATTTTTGTAGCATATGCAACTGGAGTGCAAGGAAAAGCAATTTCCAAACGGACAATTTCAAAATGGATAGGAAATTGCATTTGTTTCTGCTACTCTTTTTCATGGAAAGACAGCTCCTGAAAATTTCAGGCCTCATTCCACAAGAGCCACAGCCACCACTACAGCTTTCCTACGAGGGGTGGCTACCAAGGACATTTTAGAAGCTGCTACTTGGAGCTCCGTGCATACATTTGCCAAGCATTACAATCTACCTTTATACTCCAGATCCCGAGCAGGTTTTGCAACTGTAGTTTTACAAGGGATCTTAACTACACCATCCTTATCTTAGTACCTCCTCCCCCAGTTTGGCAATGGTAATTCTACCCATATGTTATGACTGCAGATGCATCCTTGAAGGACATAGTACAGTTTTGTACCTACCATCAATGTAGATGTCTGATAGGTATGCATCTGCAGTCAGGATTACCCACCCTCCTTCCCCTCTGTGGTATTCCTAGGGTACTTACCCATCTTTCAGCTAGCTGGGGGAATCTATTATGGTGTATTTCTTTGTATGTATATATGTATATATTTGGTTTGCTACTATTTGGAATTTTCAACTTTTCTCCAAATTTAGACTCTCTAGAGGGCACCTAGCATCTGGGGCAAGAAACACAGAGGAAAATGGCGTCGGCTGATGCCTTTATACCCCAGAAGCTCTGACGTCGGGGAAAGTGAGACATCAGCCGAGGCCAGACCCAGACTTTGGAATCCGGCCGACCGAAGGGCTGCCTGAGGCAGGACAAACCATATGTTATGACTGCAGATGCATACCTATCGGACATTTACATTTATGGTAGGTACAAAACTGTACTTTCACCATCAACTACAAAAAAAATCTTCCAGCAGCCATCTCTGGATATAGATTTTCTACCCTGTAGCTGGGCATAAAGCAAATGCAGACCTTGTTACTTCATGAGGTGCAAAGCCTTATAAACTACTTCTACAATCTTGCCTCCCTTAGACAGTGTTCAGTAAGGGAGATCCTAAGGGCTCTGGGTATTATGGCAGCTATTATCCCAATGCTGTCCCTAGCCAGACTTTGTTAGGAAAATCCAGTAGTATCGGAAAACTGCTTGGTCTCGGCAATCGCTCAGTAGACACTGATCCCTCTTAATATGTCTGACTCAAAGCAGCAGGTGAAACGACCTAGGGCTCCCCATCACTCCAGACCCAGTTCTGGAAATGCACACAGGTGCATTTGACGAGGAATTGGATGCCTATCCAGGCACCCTATCAGTGTAGGGCAGACAGCAGATAAGATTAATAAAAATGCATCGACACGATAGAAATAAGGATACTTATCCAAGCTCTTCAGATGTCCTTCAAGGATGCATCTGCAGTCTTTACAAATGGGTTGTCCTGTCGTCAGGCAGCCCTTCGGTCGGCCGGATTCCAAAGTCTGGGTCTGGCTTCGGCTGGTGTCGCACTTCACCCGACGTCATTGCGGCAGTTTTTCGGGTATAAAGGCATCAGCCGTCGCCATTTTCCTCAGTCTTTCTTGCCGCGTGGCGCCCGAAGCAGAAGCTGTTCGCAAGTGCCGGTCGATCAGATCCAGAGATTACTACTACCGAATACTTCTTCGAAGACTTCAATAAAGCTAAGTACCCCGTTGGGGACTCTTTCTTGCCTCAGCCGATGTCAGAGAAAGTTAATAACTGTTTATCTTGTGGGAAACAAATACCTCATAAAGATTTCCACTCCTATTGCATACATTGTTTAGGCCCAGACCACGACGTAGCAGCTTGTCTAGCCTGTTCTTCTTTTAACCGACCGACGCTTAGACGTCGGTCGGACTTTGCTGAACAGATATTCGGCTCTGATTTTGCCTACATTATGCCATCGGATCCTCCGCCTACAGAAATTACTAAAAGCGCAAAGAAAGGACCGACACTCGCGGTCCGCGGTTTCGGCGAAACCGCGGTTAAGCAAGCCACGAGTGTCTCGGTTTCGGCCGAAACCGAGCAAGCGGTTCTTTCTTCAGCCGATAACTTGCCTTCCACCGAGGCCTCTTCTAGCCTGGTAGAGACGGCCTCTGAAATCCAACCTTCTGTTGCGGTTTCACAGGATTTATCAGACACCATTCCCCTGGATGTTGCACGTGGAGCTGCTAGGCCTCCTCCAGCTATGTCTATTAAGGCCTTTGCCAGGGCTAAAGCAGCCAAAACAACAAAACCTGTGCCTGCCAAGCCCCCTTCTCACAGGCCCAGCACCAGCTCCCACATGCTTTCTTTGGCTGAGGATCTCATATCTTTAATCCGTGGAGCCCAGCCTCATCCTGACAGGGCCTCTCTCCCTCCTCCAGAAAAGAGACCTAGGGCAGAGCCCCCTGAGCCAGTATCCGCAGATGATTCTTCTGATGACTCGGAACATACAGACCCTCCTGAGGCTTCTTATTCCCCTTACGAAGATTCTGATGCTGAGGAGTTCATCCCTTCAGCCTCTCCTCCTGAGGAATTTTCCTTTGGGGAAACCTTGCATGCTATGAGGGAACAATTTCAGTGGCAGGGCCAAGATTTCACAGACTCTAGAAAGAGGCTTAGGACCTTTCTACATTTGCCACAACATAGACCTTTAGCTATACCTCCAGTTCTTTCTGTTGTTGATGATGCATTTAATGATGCTTGCACTGCTCCTGATTCTTTACCTCCGGCTCCTGTTAAGCCCGATAGGTACTACAGGGTCCCGGACACTCATCACCATTTCTATAAGGCTCCTGTTGCAGATCCAGAGACTATATCCCAGGGCCCTAAAGCTGTAGCAGCTACTTCTTCTAAAAACCCCCTCCCCTCTGAAAGGGAATCCAGGTCCTTAGAGAGATGGGGTAAAAAATTTACACCTCTGCTACTTTGTCAGCTAGAGCTTTGAACTGCCAATTTCATATGATTCAATATCAAGAGTTTATGCTTGACCAGTTGACTAAAAAGCTGTCCTCTGAAGAATCTTTATATAAAAAGTATGTTCAGGAAATGGTACATAACATACAGCAGGTTAGTAACCATTCTTTAAAATGTGGCTATGATGCACTGGAGGCTTCCTTTAGATCAGCCATGACTGGCACAGTTATTAGGAGGCATGCATGGTTGAAAGAACAGGCATTACCAGACCATGTCAAATCAAAGCTTTTGGATGCACCTATGGACAAGGTCAATTTATTTTGGTTCCCCTGCACAGCAGGTACTAAAAAAGATGGAAGAGAAAGCAAAATCTGTGCAAACAGTGAAAGATTTCCTACAAGTTCAACCTCCAAGGTTTAGCAGGAACTGGCCCTCCAAGAACTGGTCCTTTCCGGAATCCTCTAAGCCACAGAGAGGCAGGAATAGGCGCACTAGAGGCAGAAACCAATCCAGGGGTGCCTACAGGGGTCGCCAATGGCATGGTAACAACCGAGGCACGGATACAGCCACCACCACTACAACTCAATCTCAGTGACTTGGCGGTGGTACCGCCTACCAGGGAACAACTACAAGCACCCTTGGGCGGAAAGCTAACATTATTTTCAAGAAACTGGCACTGCATTACAAGAGAAAAATGGATTTTGCAAACTATAGACCAAGGTTACAGGTTCCATTTCCATACTCTACCAGAAAAGAGAGGAATGCCAAACCTACCACCTACTCAAAAGACAGAAGCTCTACAACAAATATCTCAATTATTAAAAATGAGAGCTGTGGAAAAGGTACCATCTATGGAACAGTGAAAGGGATTCTACTCAAGACTCTTCCTGGTACCAAGGAAAGAAAACAAATGGAGGCCTATTCTAGACCTGTCCGCCTTAAACACATTCCTCATTGTTCCCAAATTCAAAATGCTGACTCTACAGCAGCTTCTTCCCATGCTGGGCAAGGAGTCTTGGCTGGTAACTCTAGATCTCAAGGAGGCATACCTGCACGTCCCCATAAGACCAATTTGCAGAAGATACCTCAGATTTCTTGCAGGATCAGAGCATTATCAATTCTCAGCATTGCCTTTTGGCTTATCTACTGCGCCCAGAGTGTTCACGAAATGCCTGGCATCAGTTATAGCTCATTGCAGACTTCAGGGGATTCAAATCTATCCCTACCTGGACGACTGCCTGATACAAGCGGACAACAAAAACAAACTAGCAGAAGACTTACAAAGAGTCATCTACCTGCTGCAAGCCCTGGGATATACAGTCAATACAGGAAAGTCAAGGCTGATTCCATCCCAAAGAATAACCTTTCTGGGTGCAGAACTGGACACATCAAAACAAATGGCATTCCTAACTGCAGAAAAGAAAGAACAACTTCCTCTCTACTTCTTGGCATTAACAAAGCAGAACCATCTGACTGCAAGAAAAGTGTTACAAGCTCTAGGCTTCATGGCATCCTGCATAATACTGGTCCCTCATGCCAGGCTGCATATGAGAAAGCTACAGTGGTACCTAAAGAATTTGTGGTCCCAGCACAAGCACAGCCTAGAAACCAAAATTCCAATGATCCCATGCCTAAACAGGAGTTCCTATGGTGGGCTCAGGCCTGCCAATCAAACACAGGATTGCCCTTCTGCAAAAGTCAACAGAGACAAACCATCACGACAGATGCCTCAGACCTCGGATGGGGGGCACACATGCTGGGCAAGTGCATTCAAGGCCTATGGACTCAAGAACAGCTACATCTGCACATAAATCTAAAAGAAATGATGGCAGTGAAATTGGCAATCCAGGCATTCAGACCCCTTCTCCAAGAAGGCCAGTTGATGATAAGAACAGACAACACCACAGTTATGTGGTACATCAACAAACAGGGAGGCACACACTCATACCCTCTATGCCGCCTGACACTCGACCTATGGGATGTGGCTCTGAGCTGCAACATTCAGTTACAGGCAATTTATGTACCAGGGAAGGAAAACATTCTAGCAGACATATTAAGCAGAACTACAACAGATGCCCACGAATGGCTGCTGCATCCGGACATCTTCAAAACCATCACAAGAAAATGGGGATTACCACAAATAGACTTGTTTGCATCCCCATTCAATCACCAGTTGAAGAAATTCTGCACAAGGACTTACCACCCACTTGCTTGGAAGGTGGACTCCCTTTCTTTCAGTTGGAAAAGCCTGACAGCATATGCATTCCCACCACTTCCTTTGATGCACAAGGTGCTTCTGAAGATCAAAGAGGAACGTCCGAGGATCATTCTGATAGCTCCAAACTGGCCAAGACAACATTGGTACCCACTTCTGAGGAGCATGTCCAGGGAACAAATATGGACGCTGCCCCTGATTCCTTTACTGCTAACACAGAACAACTACAGCATCCTGCATCCAAGTCTAAAAACTCTGCAGTTAACTGCCTGGAACATTACATAACAGCAATTAACCCGAATTTATCCCAAAGGGTTAAAGACATAATACTGGAGGCTCGTAGACCTTCCACAAGAATTATGCAGCAAAATGGAAAAGATATCTCATTTGGAGTACTGCAAAGGGGCAAGATGTGACACTGGTGAACATAGCCAACATCCTGGAGTACTTGGCAGAGCTCTACCATACAGGCCTGTCCTATTCTTCCATCAAGATACATGCATCAGCTATTTCAGTAGAATACAACTTGGATCCTCCTGTCTTCTCGCATCCTCTGCTCAGACAGTTTCTGAGAGGAATTAAAAATGTAAAACCTCCCAGGAAATCTCCATTGCCAGCATGGGACTTGAATTTTGTACTAGAAAAGCTGACTCTTCCTCCTTTCGAACCAGCAGCAACAGCAGAATTACAATACTTATCCTGGAAAACTGCCTTCCTGCTAGCAATAACTTCAGCAAGAAGGGTTTCTGAACTGCAGGCTTTAATGGCAGTGCAACCCTTCCTGATCTTCCATCAAGACAGAGTGTCCATGAGAACAAATCCTACATTTATGCCTAAGGTGGTATCCAGAGTTTCTTTAAATCAGGCTATCCACCTCCCTACATTCTTCCCCAACCCACAGAACAGGGGAGAAAGGCTCTTACATACCTTGGATGTACACAGACAATTACGCTACTATCTGGACAGAACAAAAATCAATAGAAAGACTGACCAGCTTCTGGTAGCATATGCAACAGGGAAGGAAGGAAAACCAATTTCTAAACAGACAATCTCCAAATGGATAGGAAATTGCATCAGATTTTGTTACTCCTACCATGGGAAGAAAACTCCAGAGAACATCAGGCCTCACTCCATAAGGGCTACAGCCACTACCACAGCTTTCTTACGAGGAGTGGCTACCAAGGACATTATAGAGGCTGCTACTTGGACCTCCGTGCATACATTTGCCAAGCATTATAACTTACCTCTATACTCTAGATCCCGCACTGGTTTTGCCACTGCTGTTTTGCAAGGGATCCTAACTACACCATAATCTTTTCTCTCTACCTCGTCCCCTAGTTTAGCTATGGTATTCTACCCATTTGTAAAGACTGCAGATGCATCCTTGAAGGACATAGTACAGTTTTGTACCTACCATAAATGTAGATGTCCGAGAGGAATGCATCTGCAGTCAGGATACCCACCCTCCTTCCCCTCTGAGGTACTCTAGGGTATTTACCAATCTTCAGCTAGCTTGGGGGGATCTATTATGGTGTATTTGTTTGTATATATGTACATACATGCTTATTTTGTGTGTTTGCTCTCTACTATTTGGAAACTTTGGCATTTATCCAAATTTAGCCTTCCAAGAGGGCACCTGGCATCTGGGGCAAGAAACACTGAGGAAAATGGCGTCAGCTGATGCCTTTATACCCGAAAAACTGCCGCAATGACGTCGGGTGAAGTGCGACACCAGCCGAAGCCAGACCCAGACTTTGGAATCCGGCCGACCGAAGGGCTGCCTGATGACAGGACAACCCATTTGTAAAGACTGCAGATGCATTCCTCTCGGACATCTACATTTATGGTAGGTACAAAACTGTACTGTCTTTTTACACCTCTGGAAATCAGGTACGCTGCAGATGTTCACAGGCGAACAACTGTAATGTGGTACACGTGCGAAGAGGGACCAGATCTTTACAATTTTGCAGACTGGGTCAGGAAGCCTGGGACCTTAACAACCAGAAAAAAAAAATGTTGCTCACGACCATGCACATCCAATTACAAAATAGTGTGCGGGCAGGCTGTTTAAGCAGATGCTCAAAGGACCTCACAAATGGACCCTACACAAGCAGGTTTTTCAGGGCATCCTGAAATGTTGCCATCCCACCCCCGATCTGTTTGCCTCAAACAGCTCTAATTTTTCTCCACTGCCCCATGCCTCTCTGCTTGGAGAACAGATCCCTTTTTTTGTTGGACACAGAAGTTCCTTTACAACTTCTCTCCATTACCTCTTATTCCAAGAGGTCTTTTGAAACCCAAAAAGAAAATAACATTTTTTTTGTTACTGATTCCATTCTAGGCAAAAGACAGCATTGGTTCCCTTTTATCTTTCAGTCAGGGGTAAGTACCACATACTGCCACTACAGTGGATGTCATCACTCAACAGAAAGGGTTGCTGCTGTTCTCCAGTGTGTCTTCACTAAACCTAACTCTGTGACTGATGGGGTTTTGGTTCCTTACTGGTAGCATTTCTTTGAGGATGTCCTTGGGCTTCTCCAAGAGATCGAGACTCACCACTCAAAATCTTGCCTAGCAAAATGCAGGAGATTACCTGTTGATGCCAAAGAAATTGACAGGACCCCCAACCAATCAAAGTTACCTTCCATTGTAAAGTATCTGTGTGAGCTATTAAGTGTGGGTCTGCCTTCTGTTCTGTCAAAGCCCACCTGTCTGCCAGCTCTGCTTGCCCCTCTCTCCACTACTTAATTAAGCTATTCCTTAAAGGGTAATGTATGTGAAACCACATAGAAAACCCATTACTCCTACACTTTTTGCTGGAAAAGGTCACCTTTACCCCCTTTGAACTGGCAACATCTGTAAATCTTAAATTCTGTACCTGGAAAGCTATCCTCTCCCTCCTCCTGGCCCTCACTTCATCTAAGAGAGCTTTGGCAGAAATTCAGGCACTCATGACAATTTCCCCTTCCTGTATTTTTGAAAAGTAAGTTATCCTCTGGACTAATCCTTCATTTATGTATAAGGTAGAGTGCCGGCTGTCCCTCATGCAAGCCATTAACCCATATTCCTTTTTTCTTAACTCACCGAATCGGGGGAAGGTGGTGATCCAGCATTCTTTGGACTTTCACAGGTAGCTAAGATTCTTTCTGGACCAAAGAAGATCCATTTGAAAATCTGAAACTGTCTGTCTTGGACTCCAAACTGTACGGTATCCAAGCAAGTCATTGCAAGCTGGATCACTAAGATTTTGTCATTTTGTTACTCTCTACATGACAAGTTTTTGCCCTCGTGCTCTGTGCTTACTCTACTAGGGCAGTAGCAGCTTGTGGAGCATTTTGCAAGGAGTGGCAGCCAGGTCCATTCTAGAGGCTGCCACCTGGTCATTTGTGCATGCTTTCACTGAATTCCTCAAGATGGATGCACTTTCAAAGTCCAGAGCTGCTTTCACTAGGTTAGTGTTATCAGGCGTCTTGAACAACTGATTTTTACGTCTGAGGGATGCTTTTCATATGGCAGTTGCTCCCAACTTCAAGTTGAACCTGCAAAGGTCATGCCTTCTAACCCAACTTCTGCTTTTTCTGTTAGCTTTAGGAATCACCCACATGTTTGGAATACTGTAACAGTGATTTCAGAGCATAGTACAGTTGTATAAGAACTTGTCATACTAGTAGGCTTTTTGCTGACAACTGCAGTATTATTTCCCACCCTCCTTCCCCTCTTATTCTCCCCACCCCCTTTTCCCCTCCTGTTATTGATCCTCTGAAACACCTCAAGGGGGCTTGCCACTTCATAATATGCTCCTCGTAGCTGACTAGTTTTCTGCTTCAGGTCTTCAGGCTGCTGGCTTTGAGAGAGGCTGCTGTTTTTGAGAGTGTGAGAGTTATTACACCTTTGCATCCACCCATGTATCCCTATGCTTGAGAGCTGAGGTCCTGGAAGGTAAAGCTTGGGTACCCCGGCTGACCGTAATGATAACGCATATGTAGGGAATACTGCAGTAGTCATCAGTAGGGCATCTATTGGAAGTTTTTGCACTAACTGTACTTTCCCAAGAAAGGTTTTATCTCCTGCTGAAGAATGACTATGCCAAGACTCTAGGCATCCAGTTTCTTGTCCCTCTTCCCCTTTCACCTTCCCGCATGCATTTGCTTAACCCAGCAGCTTGGTCACAAATAGTCTGCAAGTGGGTGTGGAGAATAATTCCGTGAGGATGCTTGTGGCAGTGAATCGAATCTTCCTCCCTTCAAGAAAAGCTCCTTTGCACCTTCCAGACCAGATAGGTCTGTCCTTTCCAGTACACCTTCACAAGTTGGAAGCAGAAGCTATAGAACCAGGTCCTGCACCACAAGAAGGAAAATAATTTTTCACCAGAATCTCATTGGGATCCAAAAAGGAGCTATTGTGGAGACTACTGTTTAGAAAGCTGTTCAGTTGCACCAAATCTAAAAAGTTCAGAAATTTATTTTTATTTTACATTTGTTGACCGGGATAGTCCGACTGGATATATGTATATTTTCAGCGGAGACCCGATGAGAAAAGCTCCAAGATTTTACCAAAAATTACAAAGTGATTACATGCTAAGCAATATACAAGTCATTGATAGTTATACAAACCAGATACACAAAGCTGTTTAGGGTTTTATATATAAAATACATAATGGTTCCGTAGGAAGTGTATTTCTTCAGTAGATTAATAGAGAAAAAACAAAGGAACAGTGAGATATAATGGCCAACAGAGGTGGTCATGGATGAGGTGAATGTCAGTCAGGATTAGTGCAAGGGCATAACCATTGTGAATTTAGGAGGATTCTTAGTTGCTTTTTAAACAGTGGAGTGGATGAAAGGGATGTTGGTTCATTTGGAAGCTTGTTCCAAATTTTACCAACAGAGTTTGTGAACAGGCAGTCCCCAGACTTGTTGGCTTTTAAGGTAGATACTAGTACCCTATTTGGCAGATTGTAGGGTTGTTAGGTTTTCATATGGGCTAATGGGAGTATTTATGGGGTGATGCAGAATTTTATGAATAATTGTAAGTTGCTGTATGAGAAGCTGACTTTGCAATTCCAGCCAACCTAGTAGATTGAGATTCTGGCAGTGATGGGTTCTAAATGGGGATCTAGTGGCAAATCTGGCTGTTATTGTAACATGTTCCCAATTTGTTGATATTGCTTTTGGAGAGGTTTGTTTGAATTGGGGAGGCATAGAGAAGGGCGGAGAGTAGGTGAGTTTGGGCAGTAGTAGTCCTAGATGAAGATGTGAGAGAGGGTTTAAGTTTATAAAGGGAACCAAGTTTTTTTTTTAACTGATTTAATAACTGACACACATTAACCTAATTAAGATTATTATCAATGTTACACCTAGAAGTTTAGTGGTTTTGTCTGGAGCTATTTTAGTACCATTGTTGGATGTGATTGTAAAGTTAATAGTGGGGGACTTTAGGGTGGGAGTGAACAATAATAGTTTTATTTTTTTGGGGTTGAGGAGGAGACAGCGTTGATGGAACCATTTTTCGACTAAGTTAAATACTGTTTGGATCCTTGCTTGAAGCTCTGCAGGTGAGGAGGCGCTACATATTAATGTCGAGTCGTCGGCGTATTGTATGCAGGTGGCCTGTGGAATGGATGTTTTCGGATCATTAATGAAAATGGTAAATAGGAGAGGTCCCAGAATGGAGCCTTGTGGGACACCAAGAGAGATAGGGAGCTGAGTGGATAATTTATTGTCCCAGAGGACTGCTTGCTGTCTGTTTCCTAAGTAGGAGTTAAACCACTTGACTGTTTGGGTGTCAAAAGAGAAAGATCCAAGTGTATCAGACAGTAGTTGATGATTCACCATGTAAAATGCCTTTGAGAGGTCAAAGAGGGCTGAGGACAGTAAGTTGTTATGCATTTTATTAATGCAGTCTGAAAAGTATAGGAGTGCTGCTGTTGTAGTATGGAATGGCCTAAAGCCATGCTGGCAGTCCACTAGTAGGTGGTTTTGGAGAGGATAATCAAGTATTTGACTAATACATCTCTCCATAATTTTTGCTAGTGGGGAAAGTAGGGCTATGCGGCGGAAGTTCGAAGGTTCATTTGAGTTGCATCCCTTATGGAGGGGTATAATGTGTGAGACTTTCCATAGATATGGGATGGAACATGCTGTAATTGTTCTGTTTATTAATATAGCAATTGGGTAGGCAAGTACTCCAGCTGCCATTTGCAGGTATTCAGCTAGTAGAAGGTCAGCCAATGGAGTACATGGTTTAAGTTTGAGGAATTTGTGCATGAAGGATGTTGGGACAGGCTGGAGGTGGAGTGTGTGGGGTAAAATTGTTGCGAGGGGTGGCTCAGTAGTGGTAGCAGGTGGCTGGTGGGGTAAGGTATTGGCTAAAGATTGGATTGATTCAGAGAAAAATTTGTTAATGTCATTAATCTGGGTAGAAGAGTTTTGAGTCAAATTAGAGGGGGTGGGTGATGTTCTTCATTCCACATTGCTGCAGTCCTAACTATTGGGTAGTCCGCTGTCCAGTCGGCCCGAATACCAAAGTATATGGCTGACGTCGGTCACGGCGCATTAGACTGACGTCAGTACGTCAGGGTACTAATGCGCATGACCGACGTCATATCCTCAGTCTTTTTTTGCCGCATGGTCCGATGCAGAAGCAGTTTTTGCGAGTGCAGGTTGGCGTTCTGAAAGTTTCTGAAGTCAGAGTTTCAGACCGAATCAAAGTTGGCTAAGTACCCCGTTGGGGAATATTTTGGTTTTTCTTGCCTCAGTATTTAACGGATGTCAGAAAAAGTGAATAACTGTATTTCTTGTGGGAAACAGATACCTCATAGGGATTACCATACTTTGTGTATACCTTGTTTAGGGCCTGAGCACGACGTTGTTGGATGCCGCTCTTGTGCTAGGTTTAACAAACGCACTATTAAGAGAAGGTTAGACTGTGCCAGGTTAGTGTTTGGGAAGCGTTGTAATTATAAAATGCCGTCGGATGCTCCGGCGCCGCTTCAACCAAAAAGCGCAAGGACAAAGCAGGGAAGCCTAGAGTGGAAGAACCGACAGTCCCGGACGTCGGTTCTTTAGAAGGCTCAGTGGAGCCGGAGGTTCTGCCAGGAGTTTCTTTGGAGTCTCAGGGAGAAACTTTACTGTTACAGGATGTATCTCAGGAAGTAGGCCAGCCTGAAGGGGCTTCTCAGGTGGCTGTTCTTCCCTCTCTTCCTACGGTGGTTAGGGCCTCGCCTTCTGTTTCTAAGGCTTCTTTAAGAGGCAGGCCTGCTTTAGCTTCAGTGGGGGTTTCTCCGAGTGTTTCAGGGTCTTTGCCTAAGAAGCATATGCTAAAAATGGCAGAGGATTTGATTACAATGATTAGAGGTTCTATGCCCCCTCCTGATAAGAGGCCTAGGGTGGAACCTGAGTTTGAGAGTTTTGAGCAATGTTCGAGGCTTCTGAGTCTTCGGCTGAAGACTTGCAGGAGTATCCTCCTTATTCTGATTCTGATGTGGATGATTCTACTCCTTCAGCTTCGCCTCCTGAGGATTTTTCATTTTCAGAGACTCTGCATTCCATGAGGGAGCATTTTAAATGGGAAGGTCAAGATTTCTCTGATTCCAGGAAGAGGCTTAGAGAATTCTTGTTTTTACCCCAGCATAGGCCTTTAGCTATACCTCCTGTTCTGAATGTGGTAGAAGGTGTTTTTGCAGAGGCTTCCCTGAATCCTGACACTTTGCCTCCTGCCTCAGTTAAACCGGATAGGTACTATAGGGTGCCTGAAGCCCATAAGTATCTTTTTAAGAGTCCTAGGGCAGACCCAGAAACTGTCTCTCAGGGGCCTAAAGGTGTGAAGGCTTCTGTGGTTAAAAATCCTGTTCCTCCTGATAAAGAGGCAAGGGCTTTGGATAGATGGGGAAAGAAAGTGTATACTTCTTCCACTTTAGCCATGAGGGCGTTGAATTGTCAGTTTCATATGTTAAAATATCAGAATTATCTCCTTTCACAATTGAAGTCTAAGGTGGATGCTCTGGCTGAAGGTATTGAGTGTAAAGAATTGCAGGATTTAGTTCATGTTTCTGAACAGGTGGGTAAGCATTCCTTGCAGTGTGGTTTTGATGCTGTGCAGGCCTCCTCGAGGGTGGCTGCTACTGGTTCTGTTCTTCGAGGCATGCCTGGTTGAGGGATCAGAACTTAGCTGAGCATGTTAAGACAAGGATTTTGGATGCTCCTTTACAGTCTGATGTGTTGTTTGGTTCGCCTGTGGAAGCAGTTTTAAAGAAAATGGAGGACAAGGCTAAGTCTATGCAAACTGTTAAGGATTTTTGCAGGTGCAGCCTCCAAGTTTAGTAGAAATTGGCCTGCTAAGGGGTTGACTTATCCTGCTTATGATTAGCAGTCTAGGGGTAGGTCTAGGCGTGGTAGAGGCAGAGCTCAAGGTTCTTTTAGGCCTAGGACAGGGAGTTCACCTGCTCAGACTTCTGGTGAGGGCAGGGTCAGTCCTTTCGTAAGCAGACCCAATGACCTGCCTTTTCAGCTGCCAGTGCATTCTCGCCTGGCAGCACCTTTGGGAGGAAGGCTGTCTCTTTTCAAAGAAAATTGGGATTTAATTACCCAAGACAGATGGGTTCTGGATATCATTCACCACGGTTACAGGTTTTATTTCCATACCTTGCCTCCTTTCAAAGGCATGCCAGACATTCCTCCTCTACAAAGAACAGAGGCTCACAAGCAAATTTCTCTGTTGCTCCAAATAGGGGCTATTCAGTCAGTTCCTGTGCCAGAAAGGGGCCTAGGATTTTATTCTCGCCTGTTCCTAGTACCAAAAAGGGGAACACGTGGAGACCAATTTTGGATTTATCTATCCTCAACACTTATCTGGACATTCCCAAGTTCAAAATGTTGACGTTACAACAACTTTTACCTCTGCTGGGCAAAGATCACTGGATGGTAACTTTAGATCTAAAGGAAGCTTACCTTCATGTGCCAATAAGACTAAGTTGCAGGAAGTATCTGCGTTTCGAGCTGGAAATTCTCATTATCAGTTCTCTGCATTGCCCTTTGGCTTATCTACTGCACCCAGAGTATTCACAAAGGTTCTGGCTCCAGTGATAGCTTACTTCAGGCTAAAAGGAATTCAAATCTATCCTTACTTGGACGACTGCCTGATTCTGGCTCAAGAAAAGGAAGACCTTCTACAGCATTTGGAATATGTCATAGCAGTGCTAAGATGCCTAGGGTATTCTGTGAACGAAATAAAGTCCAGTCTAGTACCCTCTCAAGACATGTGCTTTCTGGGTGTGAGACTGAATACAGCAGCCCAGATGGCCTTTTTAACCCCGGACAAACAAAAGAATCTTTCCGGTTACTTCCATCACCTATCTCTTCAGTCCGGGCTGACTGCAAGGACAGTCCTTCAAGCCTTAGGGTTCATGGCATCTTGTATTCTGGTGCTTCCCAATGCCAAACTGCATATGAGGAAGCTACAATGGTATCTCAAAAATCTGTGGACACAGCACTGCCAGGATTTGGACACTGTCATTCAAATACCTTGCATTCAAAAGGAATTTTTGTGGTGGGCTCAGGAATGTCACCTAAACAAGGGACTCTCTGTGACCCGGCCAGAGGCAAGTCAGATTCTAACGACAGATGCCTCAGATATTGCTTGGGGAGCTCATCTAAATGGAAAGTGGATACAAGACAAGTGGCCTGCCAGACTACAGCATCTACATATCAACATGAAAGAGATGTTAGCAGTCCAGTTTGCATTAATGGCTTTCAAGGAGTTACTTCTTCCAGGGCAGGTGTTGATTCTAACAGACAACACAACTGTCATGTGGTACATCAACAAACAAGGGGAACACATTCTTACCCATTGTGCAGACAAGCAATGATTTTATGGGAGACTGCGCTCAGTTTGCAACTAACTCTTCAGGCAAGGTTTCTGCCGGGAGCACAGAACTCCTTAGCAGATGTGTTAAGCAGACAAATCATGGATCCCCACGAGTGGAAACTGGATCTTCATGTATTTCAAACATTGACAGTGTCATGGGGAACTCCAGACATAGATCTGTTCGCTTCTCCACTAAACCACCAGCTGCCAAAGTTTTGCACGAAGGGATTTAATCACACAGCTTGGAAAGTGGATGCTCTTTCTTTCAGTTGGAAAAATCTTCATGTGTATGCTTTTCCACCTCTGCCTCTTCTCCCAAAGGTGCTTCTAAAGGTCAGACAAGACAAGCCAAGGATGATTTTAATAGCTCCAGATTGGCCTCGGCAGCACTGGTACCCATTACTGAGGAGTCTGGTAAGGAAGCCTCCATGGCCTTTACCCTTGATTCCACACCTGTTGTCTCAGAGGGACGGTCGTCTGCTCAATGTCAAGCTTCACTCTCTTCATCTAACAGCCTGGCATATTCTGTTTTGAAGGACAGCAGGTCTCAGCTTCCTCAACAAGTTTTAAATGTGATTATGGAAGCCAGAAGACCTAGTACAAGGAAAGTGTATGCAGAAAAATGGAAGAGATTTTTGTTTTGGACTGCAGCAAAAAATTTGGAGATTTCTGAGCCTAATTTGAGTGTGGCTCTTCAATATCTTACTGAGTTATTGGACAAAGGTTTGTCTTTCTCTTCTATTAAGATTCATGCTGCAGCAATTTCAGCTCACTATGATTGTGACCCACCATTGTTTTCACATCCTTTGTTCTAGCAATTTCTTAGAGGGGTAAAGAATATAAGACCCCCACGTAGAGCTCCTACTCCTGCTTGGGACCTCAATTTTGTGTTGGAGAAACTTACTCTACAGCCTTTTGAGCCTGCGGCTACTGCTGAACTGAAATACTTGTCATGGAAGACTGCTTTTTTGTTGGCCATTACTTCTGCTAGAAGGGTTTCTGAGTTGCAGGCCCTTATGGCGGTTGAGCCTTTTTTGATTTTTCATAAGGATAGGGTATCATTACGTACTAATCCTTCCTTTATGCCTAAGGTGGTTTCTAGTGTGGCTTTAAACCAAACTATTCATTTGCCTACTTTTTATGCAGATCCCCAAAATAAAGGGGAAAAGATTTTGCACACTTTAGATGTACACAGGCAATTGCGTTATTATTTAAGCAGGACTAAGGATTTTAGGCAGTCTCAGCAGTTGTTTGTTTCTTTTGCTTTGAGTTCATGCGGGCAAGCCTGTGTCAAAACAAACTATTTCTAGGTGGATTGGGTTTTGCATTGCATTTTGTTATTCCCATCATGGCAAAGAGATTCCAGCTGGGATTAGGCCTCATTCCACTAGGGCTACTGCCACTTCAACAGCATTTCTAAGGGGGGTGGCAACTAAGGATATTTTGGAGGCAGCTACTTGGAGTTCAGTGCATACTTTCTCTAAGCATTACCACCTTCCTCTCTACTCTAAGTCTAGGGCTGGTTTTGCCACAGCTATTTTGCAAGGCATGTTATCAGCTCCTGCTTCCTTATGATTTGCCAGCCTCCCTTACCTCTGCTTTGGGATTCTACCCAATAGTTAGGACTGCAGCAATGTGGAATGAAGAACATAGTACAGTTTTGTACCTACCATAAATGTAGATGTTCGAGGCTCCACATTGCTGCAGTCCAACCCTCCCTCCTTCCCTCTGTGTTTAGGGGTGGTTGTGTTGGTGAGGTTATATTCTGGTACCTTTGTATATATTGTATATATTTTTGGTGCAGGTATGTTTGGTGTTTTTCGTTTTGGCCTTGTCTTTTTAGGGTCTTCTGACATCTGGGGCAAGAAAAGACTGAGGATATGACGTCTGTCATGCGCATTAGTACCCTGACGTACTGACGTCAGTCTAATGCGCCGTGACTGACGTCAGCCATATACTTTGGTATTCGGGCCGACTGGACAGCGGACTACCCAGTAGTTAGGACTGCAGCAATGTGGATCCTCGAACATCTACATTTATGGTAGGTACAAAACTGTACTTTTTGGCGTGTCCAGGGTAAAGCAATGTATTCCTGACCAGACTTTTTGTGGGTTTTGATGTTGGGTCTGTTGGAATTTGAGGTAATAGTTTCTTTTATCAAGGAATATTGATTTTTTTGTAGCATTTCTAAGCAGTCTAAAATTTAGGTGATCAGTAGAGTTTTTAGTTTTTCTCCATTTGGACCCGGTTTGATTTCTCAGTCTCATTTTTTGTCTAGTCTCCTTTGTGAGCCAAGAAGCAGGTTTGTTCCTAATTCTAACAGTGCGAGAGGGAGCATGGTGTTGCAGAATTTGTAAGAATTTATTGTTGAAGTAAGAGACTGCTTCATCAAGAGGTGGGGGTTTTAGGGGTGACCAACTGCAAGCTTTAAGCTCAGGTTCAAAGTTAACTAGGTTAAGATTTTTCTTGTTTCATGTGGTTCTAAAGTTAATTTGGTTGAGAATTGGGGTCTTTTGTCTAGATATAAAGGTCAGGAAATGGGCACTAATATCAGGAAGTAAGCCTGTTTTGTATAATTGGGGGCTACTGTTAACTAATATCCAGTCTAAGGTGGTTTGTTTGGTGCTAGGTTTATGGGTTCTGATAGGGTAGGTGATGGTTTGATGAAAGCCATAAAGATTGATGAGAGTAGTTGGATTTACAGATGTACAACATTTCCAATCAATATTAAAATCCCCAAGGATTATAGTTTCTTGTGGGAAGGATGTGGAGAGCCAACTAAGGGTGTTTTCAAGAGTATTTATTACCTGGGGGGGGGATATATGAGCAAATGTATATGGATTTGTTTGCATTAACTTGGATATCAAGATCTCTTCATTACTAGGTGAGGGTGGTTGAGTATCTAGTGAGATGACCTGTAATTCAGATTTGAAAAGTATTGCCATCCCACCACCCTCTTTATTAAGACTGTCTAGTCTCAGGATGCTGTAGCCAGGTGGGAGAATAACATTGTCTTTAATAACTGGTTTGGGCCGGGTTTCTGTTATACATAGGATGTCGAAGGAATGTAAATCCTAGCAGGGCGTGCAGCTCGGTGATTTTATTATTTATGCTGTGTATATTAAGGTGAGCGATGAGAAGAGAGTTTGAGGTTTTCGTGGGGGTATGTGATGTGGAAGGGTAGTAAGACTGGGAATAAGTGGAAATGCCAGGACCTGGGTTTGGATGAATGTCCCCATGTAGTAATATGTGCTGCTGGAGATTCTGTGAAGGTTTCCTGAGTTTACTTAAGATGGGGTCAGATTTCCTGGTTTGGAAATGCTTAATATGGGTTAGTCTATGGAACTGTGGTCGCAGGTAGGATGATGAGGATGTAATGTTACTGTGGGTTTGCAAGACTAGAGAACATGAAGGGGTTGTTTGTTTTAAGGGGTGGTGGAATTTAGTAAGGCTTGGGTATTCATAGCAGGAGAGGCTGTGGGATAGAAGGTTGGTAAGGACTGTGGACAATGAGGAGTAGGTTAAGATAGCTTTGTAAGACCTTGATAGCCATAGTAGGAGGTGTGGTATGGGTGATAAGATGGAGTGTAGTGATTAAGGAAGGACAAAGAATAAGGGTGTGTCTATCCAAAGAGAAGGGTAGGTAAATTGGGAATTTGAGTAAATTAGTGTTAATTAGGTAAGTATGTAACAAGATTGAGTGAGCTATTGGTTGATGAGGGTTCGAGGTGTGGCTAAGGAAGTGTAAGGTTAGGTGTTTTGAGGGTGGGTGGGATTTGGGGGTAGGGTTGGGGAGCGGAGTGAGCCCATAGGGCGAACGGAGCGGGCAAGAGCAATAAGGTAGGTACAGCAGAAAACTTCAAAATACTCACTCTGCAAGTGGTCCTACCGCCGCCTCTTGAACCACTGTTTCATGGCTATTTTTACATCTGAAGGATGCTTTTCATATGGCATTTGCTCCCAACTTCAAGTTGAACCTGCAAATGTCCTGTCTTGCACCCTATAAAAGCATGGTCTTCTGGGGTTTATGATGCATGCAAAGGTATGGCCTTTCTACCAGAAGACATAGTCCTGACATTTCAGAACATTTTCAGGGATTTCCCTCTTCAAGAAGCTGCTTCTGCAAGAGTTTCTCAAAATTCTAGGAGTCGCTACATCCGTAATCTGCATGACCCCATGGACCAGACTTCACATGAGAAAGGGTGTGTGTGTGTTTTGTGGCTGCTGGTGGAGCCAGTATCTACTTTCCTTGGAGTTCCAGGTGACTAGTGCTAGATTTTCTGAAATGATGGCTGTAGTGTTGGAGGGATCAAATGTCTCTCAATGCGAGACCTGTCCTTCTCCTTCCAGACTCCAGTTAAGTTTGTCCAGATGGACTGTTCATATTTTGCATGGGGAACACTGTACAGGGGAGTTGAGGCCAAGGTAAATAAGCTATAATTTTTCTTTTATAGCTCAAACAACAAATTTCAAGGGGGGGGGTGGACTGTCAGGTTCCTATTCACACATAAATATATGTTTTACAAAGGAGAAGAAAAAAAAGAAAAAAACAATCAGAACACTAAAAACAAGAATGTTAATGTCCAATGGTATTTAGTCTGGTTTTAAGAATAGGTTTAAAGGGTCCACCACATTATGACCAGGTAGATGGTTCGCTTGTAAGTTAACAATCCAGTTTCTCTGACCTAAGTCCTATTCATAATGTCACCTCCTCTTGCGTTTAAATTAATCACTTCAATGACTTGAAATTTAAAGCTATGTAGTGGATTTGATGAACAATGAATGGCCAAGGCATTATTTGGGTTAGAATTTCAGATGTCCCTTTGTCTCGTATTTCAATCTTTTAAACACTGGTCCGTTTTTCCAACATTGAAAGCATGACATTGGGAACAAGTCACTAAGTAAATCATATGCTGAGTGTTACAATTTGCATAAGTATGGAAATGTCCTGCAATAAAATTTTGAAAAATATTGGAATTACTAATAAAGGGGCAGGCTTTACAACGTAAGCATTTGAAGGTACCTGTCCATTGAGATACAGATTTCTTGGAGATGCCATCTTTGTTGCATAAGAGTCTCTTTAGATTTTTCTTATTTGTAAACGTGAATCATGGATCATCTCCTACTGTTCTTCTTATTTAAACATCAGATGTAAGTATCGGCCAGTATCTTTTAATTACTTCTTGGATCTGCTTAATATCTGTACTGTAGGTGATTGTACAGTTAACACTCTGTTCACGTTCAACATTATGGCTGATATTTTTTCTCATTGTGATCCAGCCCCGAAGAAAAAAGGACTACCTCTACCTTGTCTCAGGGTCATATGATCATACTTTAAAGCAAGGTTACTGCCCTTATAACCTCTTGCCTGTAAGTTGTCACTAAGCTTCTTTATCTCTAGGTCAAAATCTCCTTCCTTAGTACATAGCCTTGAGGCTCTTACAACTTTATTGTCATAAATATTGTCAAAAATATGTGCTGGATGCATACTTTGATGTAAATAGTGGTTCTTCCATGTTGGTTTCCCATACACCTTCGTGTTTAAACCTGCTCTAGGATGTAACGAAATCCCAACATACAAAAACTCAACTTTATCAGATGAGTACTGTACTTTAAATACAAGTCAGTGCTGTCATTAATAAATGCAACAAATGTATGCAGTTGGTCAGTGGTGCCTTTCCATAAAATGAAGACATCATTCACAAAACATCCATAATAATATAGATGTTGTTTCCATGGACTAACCTCGTTAAGGAATGAAGCCTTTTCCCAAAATGGTATAACCAGATTAGAATAACGATTAGCACGGAGGTGCCCATGGCCACCCCCCATGTTTACAGGTAATACTCATCCCCATACAAGAAGATACTGTTTTCTAAAACCAGTTCTAATAGAGAACAAAGTGGTTCTGAATCACTATTAATTTCCTTCAAAAATGAACAAATGGCTTGTAACCCAAAGACATTGGGAATTACAGTAAATAGACTAACAATGTCCATTGTTACCAAGATAAAATCTTCATATGTATTCACATCTTGCAACTTAGAGTGAAAGTCAGATAGCAAATTACCTGTATCTTTCAACACCATTGGAGCCATGTGTAGAACTTCTATTTCTTCTCAACATAAATAGACAGTGATTCTGTGACCCAGTCCCTTCCAGCTACGATGGGATGTAAAGGGGGATCGGTAGGATACTTCTGGATTTTTGGAAGTCCACTAATAGTAGGTATTGTTGGATATAGAGTGTCTAGGAAGTCATATAATTTCATACAACTCACTACGAACAAGAGATCTTTAAATCCACCTCCTTTTTATTAAGCTTTTGTTAAGTTGAGTTATCTGATAACATCCATAACATCTTATTCTTGTACCATAAAGCATCCATAACAACTATATTACCTCCTTTATCTGCAGGTTTGATGACCACACAATCCATAGATCTTAATTGCTCTAATGCTTTTTCTTGTTTTAGAGATATTATGAAAGGAACCTGCAGTATTACCAGATCTTCTTAGTTCACTTCTTTCTCCCATAATTGGGAAAACAAATGTAACGCAGGATGATTGGAGTAAAACTGCTCAGTTTCTTATACTGGTTCAGTTTCTGCTGGTTTTCAGATCCAAATAAACATTTAAGCATAACATTTCTTGTAAAGAACTTCAAATCGGTGACAAATTCATTCAAATCTGTCCCAAGGAAAGGAATGAAAATGAGCCCTTTTTCGCAGAATGGATACTTGCTCAGGGCTTAAATCTATAGTAGATTAATCAGACTAGCATTGTTCATTTTTTCCGTTTATTCTCTTGGCTCAGAGTTCTTGTGCATTGATGGAATGAGGATCTCACAAAAACTGGTAAAGGCCAGTTAGCATTATTATGTACAGCACCTTCCTTTGGACGTGTGACTTGTTCTCTTTCATTATTTATAGGATTTGCAGGGGAAACAGTCTCAAGGCCTGCTGCACTAGGTCCATCTTCTAATAGGTCAGTAATAGGAACTTCCATCAAATTGGTTTAGTGACCCTAGAATTTCTTTCATGTGAAAGATTTCTATTAAAATTGCGAGAACCCAAATCCTTTGAGGTATCTTCATCATTGGCATAGTTGGAGTTAGTAGATGTTCATCGTGTTACACTACTGCAGTCATTACACTAGGGTTATCCTGCCATCAAGCGGTCCTGCAGTCGGCCTGAGTTCCAAAGTCTTGGTCCGGCGTCGGTTGCTGTCGCTTCTTCCCTGATGTCAGTGCGCCAGGTGTATATAAGATGCATCTAATGCCATTTTCTTCAGTCTTTCTAGCCGTGCGGTGCCCGAAGCAGAAGCAGTTAGCAAGTGCCAGTCGGCAGACTGCTGAGATTTTCGAAGTCGAATTTCAGACCTGAAGTCTTCAGTAAAGCTAAGTACCCCGTTGGGGAAACATTTTTTCTTGCCTCAGATCGATGTCAGAAAAAGTTAATAGTATTTCTTGTGGGAAGCAAATACCTCATAAGGACTTCCACTCCTACTGTATTCCATGCCTAGGTCCTGATCACGACATCACTAGTTGTCGGTTTTGTGCTAGATTTAACAAATGCACTATAAAAAGACGTTTTGATTTTGCTTTGCACTACTTTGGCCGAAGGTTCAATTATACAATGCCGTTTGATCAGCCGACTACCTCAGTACCGAAAAAACGCAAAGACAAGGATAAAGACAGGCATCCGAGGTCCAAAACAGACGACGAAACCTCTTCTAGGCCAGTTGCCGGTTCTCAGGCACTTTCGCAGCTCCTGACACCCGCTATCTCAGAGCCACAGTCCGCTTCAGACTCCCACGTGGAGACATCTAGGCCTCTGGAAACTTAAGGTATTGGGCCTACGGAAACTAATCCCTCAGATGGGTCCAGAGCCGCTGAGCAGGCATCTGCTTCTGAGGGTGTTTTCAGACCTTCACAACTTACCATTAAAACAACAGCGAAGACAAAGGTACCATTTAAGACAAAGAAACAAGTACAGCATTCTCCTGGACAGTCCTCCATGCCTAAGAAACAGATGCTTAAAATGGCCTAAGACCTCATTACTCTAATCAGGGGTTCCCATCCCCCGCCTGAGAAAAGGCCTAGGCAGGATACAGACTATGACGACTCTGATCAGGTTTCCATTTCCTCTGATTCCTCTTCAGACCAGGGATACTCTCTACCTCCCTATGAGGACTCTGATGCTGAAGAATCTATCCCTTCAGCCTCTCCTCCTGAGGATTATTCTTTTGGGGAAACTTTACATACCATGAGGGAGCATTTCCATTGGGAAAGCCAGGATTACTCAGAATCCAAGAAAAGGCTCAGGGGTTTCCTCAACACAGGCCCCTGGCTATTCCGCCAGTGCTAGATATTGTGGATGATGTTTTCTCTGAATCCAGTTTATCTTCAGACTCTTTGCCCCCTGCTCCAGCCAAGCCAGATAGGTATTGTAAAGTCCCAGACTCGGAAGTTTCTTTACAAAAACTCTTCTGCTGATCCAGAAACTATTTTCCAGGGTCCAAAAGGGGTTAAGGCTTCGACTGCAAAAAAATCCAGTACCCTCGGACAGAGATTCCAGAGCTTTGGATAGATGGGGGAAGAAACTATACACTTCTGCAATTTTAGCAGTAAGAGCTTTAAACTGCCAGTTTCACATGCTTAAGTACCAACAGTATTTAATGGCTCAGTAAACAGAAAATGCTTGCAAGCTCAGAAGCTCCGGATTGTAAAGAAATGCAGGATTTATTACATGCAGTTGAACAGGTGGGAAAACATACTCTGCAATGTGGTTTTGATTCTTTAGAGGCCTCTTGTAGAGCTGCTGTTAAAGTTCTGTAATTCATAGACATGCTTGGTTAAAAGAACTAAGTTTACCTGATCATGTTAAGGCAAAATTATTAGTTGCTCCTTTACAGCATGATACTTTGTTTGGTGTTAAGGCAGAAGAGGTGTTAAAGAAAATGGAGGATAAAGCTAAATCTATGCAAACAGTCAAGGATTTCTTACAGGTACAGCCACCTCGGTTTAGCAGAAATTGGCCAACAAAGAATTGGTCCTTTCCAGTGTCAGACAGGCTACAGAGAGGCAGATAGATGCCCAAGAGGCAGATCTCAACCCCAAGGCTCAGACAATGACAGTGGGGCACCTCAACCCCAAAAGGTGGTGAGGACAAGTCTCAACCTTACAGGAAACTGTCACAATGACTTTCCCCTTCGTACGCCAAGCACGTCCCTTTTGGGAGCCCCCTTAGGGGGAAAACTAGCACTTTTTTCACAAAACTGGCAAACAATCACCCAGGACAAATGGGTCCTGAATATTGTCTCAAAGTTACAGATTCCACTTTCATACTTTACCAAGGCTAAAAGGAGTGCCAGACATGCCACAAAATCAATGGGCAGAGGCACAAAAACAAATTTCAGCCCTCATGGACATGAAAGCTATTTAAACAATACCACAGTAGGAACAAGGACAAGGATTTTACTCAAGACTCTTTCTGGTCCCCAGAAAGGACAAGGCCTGGAGGCCCATACTAGACCTTTCAATTCTGAATACTTACCTGGATATTCTGAAATTCAAACTGTTGACATTACAGCAGCTTCTACCCATGCTGGGCCGAAAGGCTTGGTTTGTGCCTCTGGACCTCAGAGGCATACCTGCATGCCCCTATCAGACAAAATTGTAGAAGATACCTCAGATTCAAAGCTGGTACAATGCACTACCAATTCTCTGCACTGCCCTTTGGCTTATCTACTGCTTCCAGGGTCTTCACAAAGTGCCTGGCACCAGTAATTGCATTTTGCAGACAAAAAGGAATTCAAATATATCCATACCTGGGTGACTGCTTCATTCAAGCAGAGACAAAGGACATTCTTCTACAGCATCTGGCGTTTATAAAAAGGTTGCTAATTTCTCTAGGGTACACAGTAAACGAAAAGAAGTCAAAACTAGTGCCCTCGCAACAGATTATATTCCTTGGTGCCAGCTTAAATACAACGGCCCATATGGCTTGCCTCACTCCAGACAAACAAGTTCAACTAACTCAATATTTTCAATTGCTGGCAAGAATGTCCCATCTCCCTGCAAGAAAAATTCTGCAGGCCTGGGATTCATGGCATCTTGCATACTACTACCATATGCCAGACTGCATATGAGGAAATTGCAATGGTACCTGAAAAGTGTTTGGACTCAACACTCTCACAGTTTAGAAGCAGTAATGCCAATGATTCCCTGCCTCCAACAGGAGTTTCGATGGTGGGCGCAGGCATGTCACCAAAACAAGGGTCAGCCTTTTACCCAACCCACAGCCAGGCAAACTCTTAACAGGTGCTTCGGATTACGCCTGGGGAGCACACATGGCAGGAAAATGCATTCAGGGCAAGTGGACCACAGACCAGATGCATCTTCACATCAGTCAAAAAGAGATGTTGGCTGTTCAAAATGCCCCAACAGCTTTCAAGGACCTTCTGCATCCAGGACAATTACTACTAAAGACAGACAACACCACAGTAATGTGGTACATAAACAAGCAAGAGGGCACTCATTCTTATCCCCTATGCAGGCAAGCCATGACCTTGTGGAACAGAGCTATAGCGTATCAAGTCCACCTGCAACCACAATTCCTGCCAGGAAAGAAAAATATGCTGGCAAACGATCTAAGTAGAAATATCATGGACCCTCACGAGTGGAAATTGAATCCACAAATCTTCAGCATGGTAACGCAAAAGTGGGGATGTCCAGACATAGATCTTTTTGCCTCCCCACTGAATTGCCAACTACAAAAATTCTGCACAAGGACTTGCCAGAAACAAGCATGGAAAGTGGATGCTCTTCTGTTCAGCTGGAAAAACCTAAAAGTTTATGCCTTCCCGCCACTGCTTCTCCTTTCAAAGGTACTCCTAAAAGCCAAACAAGAAAAAACACAGATGATCCTGATTGCTCCAGACTGGCCACGCCAGCACTGGCTCCCTATTTTAAGGAACTTGGCTCAAGGCCCACCATGGATTTTGCCTCTGATTCCACACCTGACTCAACAAAACAATCAGATCCTGTACGGTCAGCTCAAAACCCTAAACCTGGCTGCATGGCAGATACATTAGTCAAACAGGCAACACCTCTCTCTCAAGCTGTTATGGATGTCATTTTGGAGGCCAGGAGGCCTAGCACCAGGAAAGCTTACTCAGAAAAATGGAAGAGATTCTGCGCCTGGAACCAGGCTCAAAGCCTTGACCCTCTTGTTCCAAACATTCCTCAGATTTTACAATACTTAACTGAGCTGCTGGACAGAGGCCTATCCTTCTCATCAATTAAGATCCACGCCTCTGCCATTTCAGCACCTTACAACACGGATCCTCCTTTATTCTCTCATCCCTTGCTAAAGCAGTACGTCAGAGGGGCTAAAAACATAAGACCGCCCTGGAGAGCACCAACACCAACTTGGGACCTCAGTTTTGTTTTGGAAAAACTGACCCTACCACCTTTTGAGCCAGCCAATACAGCTGATCAAAAATTTTTATCATGGAAAACAGCTCTGCTCCTGGCAGTAACTTCAGCACGAAGAGTCTGAGCTACAGGCATTAATGGCAGTGGAACCTTTTATAATTTTTCATCAGGACAGGGTATCTTTAAGGACAAACCCTACCTTTATGCCAAAGGTGGTATCTAGTGTGGCTCTTAACCAAACCATCCATTTGCCAACTCTTTATCCAACCCCCCAGAATAAAGGGTAGAAACTTCTGCGTTCTTTGGACATAAACAGGCAGCTACGCTTCTACTTGGACAAAACAAAGGCTTTCAGGAAAACTGAGCAACTGTTTGTAGCATATGCTGCAGGATCACAGGGCAAGTCTATCTCAAAGCAGACTATATCCAAATGGATAAGACACAATCAGTCCCAAATAACATTAGGCCACATTCCACCAGGGCAACAGCCACTTCAACAGCCTTTCTCAGAGGAGTACCTACCAAGGAAATTTTGGAGGCTGCAACTTGGAGTTCAGTGCACACCTTTACCAAGCATTACCATCTGCCTCTTTACTCTAAATCCAGAGCAGGATTTGCCACTGCAGTTCTGCAGGGCCTCATAGCCAATCCTAACTCTTTATAGACCAGCCACCCAACCTCAGCTTTGGGATTCTACCCAAGTGTAATGACTGCAGCAGTGTAACACGATGAACATAGTGCAGTTTTGTACCTACCATAAACGTAGATGTTAGTGTGTTCACACTGCTGCAGTCCAGGTTACCCTCCCTCCATCCCCTCTTAACTAGCTGGACTTATCTATACCTTTCTTTCCTATACAACCTTTGGGGTGTATTTGCTGGTAACTGAAGGTATTGTTTTTTTAATTGTATATTTTTGATTAGCAATATGTATTGCCTACCTACTTGGGGACACCTGGGGCAAGAAAAACTGAAGAAAATGGCGTCTTGATGAGTCTTGTATACCCCTGGCGCACTGACGACAGGGAAGAAGCGACAGCAGCCAACGCCGGACCAAGACTTAGGAATTCAGGCCGACTGCGGGACCGCCTGACCGCAGGATAACCCTAGTGTAATGACTGCAGCAGTGTGAACACTCTAACATCTACATTTATGGTAGGTACTAAACTGTACTGTCGTTTCCTGTCATGGCCAATTCGATTCTCTTAAGGTGCATACACCTCCCTAGGCCATTCAAAAATCTGTCCTTTTTGGAAATCCTGGTAGTCTCTTATTTTTTTTTACCTTTTGGTCCTTTAGTTTATTGTCATAGGAATTTAAGTTAAACTGTAGTGTTTCCAATCTCCTCAAATGGTTATCATGCAAGTCTAGTTGCTCCAACTTAGTCTGCTTTTCCTTAATCAGTGAAGTAATACGTTCCTCTTCTGGTTTGAAATAGTCTTTCAATAAGTTCATATACTGATAACTTGTCTCAAGATTGATCTGCTGCCATTTGGCAAGCAGGTCAGGATATGTATTACCGTAGCTTGGTAGGCATTTAACACGCATACCTCTTGGAATAATTTTATGATGTAGGCAAGATTCAAGATGGAATCGTTGCCATTGTAACCGCTTTAAGCGGTATGCAGCATTTTCCACTTCACGATATATCTCCTGAAAGCTATTGTTGACTCTATCGACGTCTTCTGATGGAGTATGATGAATAGTCCCACCACCTGCCAAGCTCACTTGTAGTAAAGGATTAGAAGGCTCCCCCATAAAGTTGGATAATGAATAATTTTTAATCTTGGCAGTAGTACTCTCCGCCATGTGCAGCAATACAAAAAATAAAGAATAAATGAAAACCAATAATGTAGAGCTGCCAAAGGTACCGAACAAGAACAATCAAATACTGAAGATCTTCGGTAACCACCACGGAACAATAACTGTTAAAATCTCTTTTTATTAAACTTAAAAACTCGAAAGGCTTTGTCAGCTCCAGATTCCATGGAACTTATCCCAAGGAGACCTAATAAGTTTATCACAGCTCCCCAAGACAAAAAAATTCCTGACTAAAGGTGTCCCAGTTGATGCCATGGTGGTAGCAGCAGCCACAGAGAGAGTAGGCTGAAACCTCTTGTCCATCCACCGAATAAAGACTCTTGTACGATGGACAGGTATGGGAAGTGAATGCTTTCATCAGCGACCTTCTCCCTTAGGTCCCTGAACTATCTTTCCCATTTTACTAGATTTCTGAGGGATCTCCTAAAAGAGCTTGGAGATGCCCTACAAGATTCCACAGCGGAAGGGAGCTTCAGCCAAGGTAGTTACCCAGCTGGCGACTTTAAATTCCGTAGTCAACTCCTCCATGAGGCTTATTTCATACGCAGCCGATGGAGCGAGCAGAGCTGCAGGAACAAGTGTGACTTTAGGAGACATTCTTGGCTGCGGCTGTGTCAGTTTGTGGAACCTTTCGGAGTGTCCTTCACCAATACCCTCTTTGATAGCTCCTCTCTCTTTGGGCTTCAGGTGAAAGACGCGCTTAGCAGGTGCCAGCCGGAAGGCAAGACGCTCTCTGATGTGGGAGTCCGTTTTTCCACTCCTACCAGACCATATCCAAAGGGTCAGAAGGGTGGAAAGATGTGGTTTCGAAAATCCCAGGGACCCTTGCCTGAAGCATGTGGTGACCCCCCCCCCCCAGGAGGGGCAGAGGGGGAAACAATAATAATGGCAGACTGCGCCCTCGTGGCAGAGGGGTCTGCAAAATCAGGGTGACAGATATGTTCCAAACCCTATCAACATCCCTGAAGGGATGCCGGACTGCTCAACTCTGGAGGCAGTCGGGGGAAGGCTTTCATTGTACCCAATCGCCTGGCAAAATATTACAAAAGGCAAATGGGTACTATTCATTGTATATGGAGGTTACAAAATTCCCTTCCATCAACCCCCTTTTGTTTAAAAAAAAAAAAAAAAAAAAAATCCATCCCAGGTGTTCCACCCAATCTAAGGGATCCATCCCGGCTGTTCCACCCAATCTAAGGGATCAGGCAGTCACAGAAGTTTCAAGACTGCTAGAAAAGTGATGTCCAGAAACTCCCGATAGACCAAGTAGGATCCGGAACCTACTCAAGATTCTCTTTATTGCCCAAAAAGACAGGGGACTGGAAACTAATTCTGGATCTCAGCAGATTGATCAAATCTGTACAAAAAGAAAAGTTTCAGATGGTTAACACTGCAGTCCATTCTCCCCTTTCTTTGTCAGGACAATTGAATGTGCTCCATAGATCTTCAGGACGTGTACTATCATATAAAAATGGACAGACTGTTCAGGAGATTTCTACGCTTCCGGCTCTGGGCCAGTCATTACCAATTCAGAGCTCTGCCCTTTGGTCTCACCACAGCCCCCAGGGTGTTCACCAAATGCATGGCAGTAGTTACGGCTCACCTGAGAAGTCTAGGATTCCAAGTGTTTCCTTATCTAGACTACTGGCTCCTCACTGCTACCACCAGGCAACAACTTATACAGGCACGAGATTACACCATAACATCCTGTGCTCAACTAAGCATCACAATAAACTTCGAAAATCTGCCTTGTTGCCCTGTCAATCTATTACTTACATAGGAGCAGAGCTAGACACAAGAAAAATTATTGTAAAATTGCCTCAGGAAAGAGTTTTCGTTATTCGACAACAGGTGTCACTTCTGAGGAGCAAAATAATTCAAGTCAAATATGTCCTTCAAGCTCTAGGGTCCATGGCAGCAGCCATTCTTCTAGTTCCCTTACACGCCTTTCACATGAGAATCCTTCAGTGGCTTCTTTTCACACAATGGTCCTTCCAGGAATTACCCACGTCTCATGATGCTAATTACAGAATCTTGCAAAAGACACCTTTCCTGGTGGATGGTCTCTACACTAGAGACTCAGGGCAGACCTTTCATGGAATCCCTTCGGGTTGCCACAGTGACCATGGATGCTTCCCTGATAGGGTGGGAGGGGGGCATTTTCTAGGAAGACCGTCAAAGGCACCTGGCAACCTCACGGGTACCACTTGCACATCAACGTCCTGGAGATGAGAGGGGTGCTGCTAGTGTTGCAAGCTCTTAAAGACTCTCTCCCTGCCGGGACTATTGCAGTACAGACGGACAACATGTCAGTGGTTTGGTACATCAACAAACAGGGTGGAACCAGGTCTTACCTCTTGTGCCGAGAGGCCCTCAGACTGTGGCAATGGGTGATTTCCTCCCAACGTTTTCTGACAGCAACTCTTATCCCTAGGAAATCTAACGGAATAACTGACAGGCTCAGCAGGACTATCCTCATGCCGCACAAATGGTCTCTAAAACAGGAAATTGTGGATCTTATTTTCTCCAAATGGGGCCAGCCTTAATGCAATCTCTATGCCTCTCCCCTCAACAAATGCAGCAGCTACTTCTCCCTTGTTCCTCCTCCAGGTCAGGCACCCAGTGACACTCTAGTCCACGATTGGCCTCAGGGATTCATTTATGCGTTTCCCCCTAATTCCAAAAGTCATTCAGAAAACAAAATCGTTGGGTTGCAAGATGATCCTCCTTGCCCCCTATTGGCTTAGACAGATTCTGTTTCCATTCCTTCACCCCCACCTTCCAACCCAGCCTTGGGTTCTGGACCCAGTGCCGGACCTCTTGATTCATCAGGCAGGTTACACCAATCCCTCCAATCTCTCAAGCTCACAGCTTGGTTACTTCACTTCCAATCTTAGCCAGGCTCCCCAATATTTCCCCGGCAGTGCGTGATATTATTCTTTACTCCCATAAGACAACTACAAGGAAATTTATGCTAGCAAATGGAAAAGATTCTTACTGGGCAGAATCCAGGAATTTGGATCCTCTTGCAGCTCCTGTACACGAAATTTCTGATTTCTTATCAGAACTGTTTTGATCTGGTGCAGCTGCTGCTACCATCAGAGTACAGCTAGCTGCCATTTCAAATTTTCACATCGGAGTTTTTAACTCTAGTTTAATGTCTCACAAACTCTAAGGCCTTCATGAGAGGTACATCTCTACTTAGACCCCCAGTAAAAGAGCCCCTTCCATCCTAGGATCTCAATTTGGTTCTGGCCTCCTTGATACTGCCACCCTTTGAACCCGCAGCATCATGTTTTTTGAAATTTCTCTAGTGGAAAACTCTCTTCTTAGTTGCTATTACTTCTGCCAGATGTTTCAGAACTCCATGCCCTATGTGTTTGCCCTCCATACCTGGTTTTTCACAAAGACAGTTTCTCTGAGAACCAACCCATCTTTTCTACCTAAAGTTTGTTCAGAACACAATTTGAATCAGTCCATAGAACTTCCTGTCTTTTTCCCTAATCATTCAAACAAGGCAAAATACAGATTACACCAATTGGATGTGCATAGACCACTATGTTTCTGTCACCATAGAACCAAAGAGCGGAGAAAATCCGAGGAGGAGTTCCTTTCATTTGCTAACAGCAAAGGCCTTCCAGTTTTTAAAGTAACCTTGTCAAAATGGTTGTCTGACACCATTGCCTATAACTTACTATTTGCGACAAAAAGATCTTCCAGCAAGACCCAAAGGTCATTCAACGTGGTCAGTAGCTTCTTCGGTACCTTTTCAATCTAGATTGCCCTTAGATTCGGTTTGCAGCAGCTACTTAGTTAGATCCTCGTACATTTATTTCTCATTGCAAAGTAGATGTGGTCTCCTGGGGCAGGGCTTCCTATGTTTCTGTAGTCTCTTCCAATGAGCCACCCGGGATTGAGGTGTTAGGGATGCTGTCCCATCCAGCAAGAACGAAGGTGAGATTGGACAACTTAACAAAAGTTATGTACCTACCATAACTTTCCATGTTAGTTCATCTCTCCTTCCTTGCGTTCCTCCATCCTTCCCCCTTCCTCGAGGATTGAGAGGAGTTTTTCAATGGTTTCACTGGCTAACTTGTTTTGTTAGTTGCTTCCTAAGCAAACCATGACAGTTTACTGTATATCCAGGTTTATTAATGATCATCTTCTATGATTATGTAGTGTGAGCTATCTCAAACGAGATATGGGTAGCTGACGCTGGGCATTCTGGGATAAGGGATGGTCTCGAGCTGTAGAAAGTGGCAGAGTCTGAGCCGAGGATTGGCTCCGAACCCATCCAGCAAGAAGGAAGGCAAGATGGACAACTAATATGGAACGTTATTGTAGGTACATAACTACTTTTTTCCCTTTTAATGGAATTGGCCAAGGACAATTCTCACAATCTGGAATCTGCTCCCACGGTGTTATGGGTGTCTGGTGCACCTCAACCTGGAGTAATCACTACGGACTGCATGGATGATTCTGCCTGGATACCTTTTAGGCACTTGTTACATGAGGATGTGCAACAGGTACTGAAAGAGGCAAGAAAACCTACAGCTAGAAAATCTTAATTACCAGTGGAAGAGATTTTCGTGATAGTGCCGAACTGAATCAGATGGCGTGGTATGATGTTTTCCACTCTGTTTTTGAAGTATTTGTATGAGCTGCTCAATGGGCTATTTTATGCATCAGTCTGGGTGCATCTTGAGACCATCTCTGCTTGTATGCCCATGGATCCCAGTTTCTTTTGTGGTCAAACAGTTTATGAAAGGAGTGTGGCACTTGACATCCTGTTGCAAGCAGATTACTTCGCCTTGGTATCAACTTTGTTCATGAAACATTTACCTTTCCTTTTGAACCTTCCTTTTAGGCTGGCTGATAAAGTTCATCACTTGGCAAAAGTGTATGGCTTTGACGTCTGAAAGCTGAGTGAGTGAGCTGCAAGCTTTCATGGTAGGTCAACCTTATCTGATTTTCCTTAAGGACATAGCTGTTCTATGCATGAATCCTCCTTTCATGCAGTAAGTTTTCTGAATTTGCCCTGAATAAAGTATTCAGGCTCCCAGGTTTTTGTCTGGAACCTAAAAACAGACTAGTTAGGGTTCTTTAATGGGAGGGGCTTGGATAGTCCCCTGTCCCACAGGATCAGAGAAGGGTATTCTGAGCTGTGGAAAGCTGCAGCTGTAGGGGGTTATGCAGGCACAGAACCCATATATTATTGAGGCGGTCTGAAATTAGAACATCTACTTTTATAGGTAAAGACTTGCACAGCTGTACATTTCAGAGAGGTAATAAGTATTTGTGGGAAGAGCAAAAGTAGGTAGTGGGGGGGGGGGGTTAGAGTACATTCTGTGGTAAAGATGCATAGCTTTGAGTCATTTCCATCATCGTATGCTGAGTAGATGAAATGTTGATAGCTGTTTGTGAAAACTAGAATGTATCCTTAAGGGGGTTTTAATTTGAATGCAGAAGTGGATGTGGAAACGAAATAAATGCAAGGAACTGGGGGATGGAAGGGGGGAACAAAGCACTCTAGAAGTTGACTTGCACTCCTTCAGCAAGAGCTTTCACTGATAAACTGATATGACAAGCTTCTTGTTCCAGAGGAAATAGAGGAAAATATTATAGCAATAACGCACACCTGGATGTGGGTAATGTTGGATTTACCCACGGTTGGCGTTGTTTGGTCACGACGGTGAAGCCAGAGTGGCCAAACAAAGCCAACTGTGGGTAAAACCAGCATTGCCCACACCCAGAAGTGGGTTTATTGCTATTATACAATGACATTATTTAAGAAAAAAAATTATTACTTTTCTTAAATAATGGCATTGTATAATGCCTCCTTGCTGCCCTTCCGCAGCTGTCTGGTATTCTGCAGCAGTTCTGATGCACTGCGCATGCGTATGCCTACGCAGTACATCAGAGCTGTGGGCAAAAGCAATGGAGAAAGCAAGATCTCCGTTGCTTTTTACTGTTTTGCTATGTTAAATGGGTTTAACATAGCGGCGAGACAGTTTTGAAAAAAGCAACTGAGAAAGCAAGATCTCCGTTGCTTTTTACAAACTATCTCGCTATGTTAAATGGGTTTAACATAGCGAGACAGCTTTAAAATAAGCAACTGAGATCTCCATTGCTTATTTTAAAGCTGTCTCGCTATGTTAAACCCATTTAACATAGCGAGACAGGTTTTAAAAAAAAAAGCAATGGAGAAAGCAAGATCTCTGTTGCTTTTTACACACTGTATCGCTATGTTAAAGGAGCTTAACATAGTGAGACAGCTTTAAAAAAAGCAACTGAGATCTCTGTTGCTTTTTTTAAACCTCTCTCGCTATGTTAAACTCCTTTAACATAGCTAGACAGTGTTTTAAAGAAGACTCGTACTAATGGAAAAAGTCTGGGCGACTTGACTTTTTTCCATTAGTAGTCTATTTACAACGTGCACGCTGACCAATCAGCGTGCACGTTTTGGAATATTAATGGGGGGTCATGGTATTATAAGAATTAAAATGCTAATTAGAGCTAAATGATTTCATTAGAATAGACAACATAACTGAGCTTATTTAAGTTAAAATTCACCCCAGAAGTTTTCCAAGCAGTTGCCAAGTGGAAGAGAGAACAAACTAGTGTAAAATTTTACTTGCAGTTTTATAAGACTTTAGCAAGGTCAAGCAGTTAAATAGTTTAGAACTTCAGTTGCATTTGAAAATATACAGGAGAAGGGCTGCAGCAGCAAGTACTTTGTTCGCTTAACTGTTGGACCCTGTCAAATGATGTACGTGCTACATGCAATTATTGTAAAGAAGAAAAAATTTCTGGTATTGTGTAGAAGAAATTCTGGTAATTCTGCTTCCAGGACAGCAGGGAAAGCCTCAAATCCAAATGGTGTTTGGCCTGTCTGTAATACAGATCAAGTCAGTAATTGCAGCTAGGGGAAATGTAACTGAAGGAGGAAAATATCTCTCTGCTATATCATAATAGCAGATATATACATTGTCAGACTTACCAGCAGAGAGAACAGACTGGATAGACAATGCCAAACAAGTGGATAAAAGAAAAGGAAAGAAATTAGAGCACTTATAAGTTTTGTTTGGTTTATAATTTCAATTGTTATGAGGTTATGAAAAATTCATTCTTTTTGTTATTGTTTAGGAGTGAAAAAAATAATTTTTGTTTTAAGGCATTTAAATGTAGAGCTGTATTTAGTCTAGTTTCAATATCTGTGAGAATTTTGGGTGATATCCTGAAATATTGGTAGGTATGAGAATGCACTTAAGAGCTGAGTTGCCAGCATATAGAGCTGTGGTAGGTGGGTGGGTGACGTTATGCAGTTTGTTTTATATAAATGATGAAGAGGCCTAATATTGATCCTTGTTTGATGCCAGCAGTGAGTGATAGGAAGGAGGAGAGCGTGTTTATATTTGATGCTTGCTGCCTGTTGGTCAGATAGCTATGGAACCTTGAGAGAGCTGTGAGGCAGAGGAAAGAAAGTTGTGTAAGATCTTGATGGTATCAAATGCTGTTAAATACTAAGAATGTTGAGAATACCAGATTGCTGCCATTCATGTGTTGGATTATGAACTTGAAGTTGAGAACAGAGGTTGACGAAAAGTACTCGAAGTAATTTGCATGGAAGGATGTGTTGTCCAGATATAGTTCATCCAGATGTTTGGAGGAAGCAGGCTCAGAAGGGGAAGAGTCTGCTCCAGAGTTTACTGACCCCAAATTAGAGAGAAGTGACTTGGAAGAAAGGAGCATGATAAATCTTTGTATGGATTACTGCTGCAGTAGCTCTTTGCTAATGAAACTTCTACCATAGAAGGCTCAAATGGTGTTACTACCATCATTTCCTGGTTTGGAAGGACAGATGCCTACACCTTTGGGATGTTGTATATACCATTATAAAGTGGACATCTTTCTGTTCCACCTTCTAATCATTTTTATAGCTGGTACAGTTAGCATGTTAATTTGTCCTGAGGAATATTTTATCAGTTTTGGATTGCTGTGCTGCAAATGCAGATAAATACGACACAAAGATTATTTATTTTCTGTCTTTGTTGTCAGTGAGTCTAACAGTTGTGATCGTGGGGATATGTCCACTCCAGAAAGGAGTTTAAAAGTGCATGTGGTAGGTGACCAACACCCCAGAAGGGCTTTCATAGTGTCTGTTGCAAACATGATTCCTCTAGTTATATTTGGTAGGAGTTTAAGGGAGTGACCCCTTTAGGACCTCCTGGACAGGAGGATGTTTAAAACCTTTGCATGCATCTCCACCATGCTTTTCTGTGTCCATGTTCATGTTTCACTGTTGCAGTCATTATACTTGGGTTATTCTGCTGGCAGGCTACCCGCAGTCAGCCTGAATTCCAAAGTCCTGGTCCGGTGTCGGTTGCTGTCGCCTCTTCCCTGACGTTAGTGTGCCAGGGGTGTTAAAGATGCAGCCAACGCCATTTTCTTCAGTCTTTATTGCCGCGCGGTGCCCAAAGCAAAAGCAGTTTGCAAGTGCCGGTCGGCTGACTCCTGAGATTTTTGAAATTTAATTTCAGATCCGAAATATTCTATATAAAGCTAAGTACCCAGTTGGGGAAACTTTTTTTTTTTTTTTCCTTGCTCCAGACCGATGTCAGAAAAAGTTAAGTTGTATTTCTTGTGGAAAGCAAATACCTCAAGGATTTTCATTCTTACTGTATTCCTTGCCTAGGCCCTGACCACGATGTTGCTAGTTGTCTGTTTTGTGCTAGATTTAACCAACGCACTATTAAGCGTTGGTACGATTTTGCTTTTCATTACTTTGGCCGAAGGTTTAACTACATAATGCCGTTGGAACAACCGAAGAACGGAGTTCATAAAAAAACACAAGGAAAAAGAAAAGGACAGGCATCCGAGGTCCAAAACCGACAAAGCCTCTTCTAGGCCCGTCGCCGGTTCTCAGTGAGGCGCTTTCGCAGCCCCTGACACCCGCTACTTCAGAGCCACAGGCAGCCTCTGACTCCCACGTGGAGACAGCTAGGCCTCAGGATACTCAAGGTATTGGGCCTTCGGAAACTAATCCTTCAGATGGGTCCGGAGCCACTGAGCAGACATTGGATTCTGAGGGTGTTTTCAGACCTCCACAGCTTTATATCAAGCCAACTTCAGCATCCAAGACTAAAACAGTTTTAAAGACAAGGAAGCAAGTACAGCATTCTCCAGGACAGACTTCCATGTGTAAAACAGATGCTCAAAATGGCCGAAGACCTAATTACTTTGATCAAGGGTTCCCATCCCCCTCCTGATAAGAGGCCTAGGCAAGATACTGAATGATTCCTCTGATCAGGTTTCCATTTCCTCTGACTCCTCTTCAGAACAGGGATACTCTGTTCCTCCCTATGAGGATTCTGATGCTGAAGAATCTATTCCTTCAGCTTCTCCACCTGAGGATTACTCATTTGGGGAAATCCTGCATACCATGAGGGAGCATTTCCACTGGGAGAGCCAAGATTATTCAGATTCCAAGAAAAGGCTTAGTCTTCCTTTTACTACCTCAGCACAGACCTCTTGCTATTCCACCTGTTCTAGACGTTGTAGATGTATTTTCAGAGTCCGGCCTGTGTCCCGACTCTTTATCTCCTGCACCTGTTAAACCAGACAGATGCTACAGGGTTCCAGATTCTCATAAATTTTTATTTATTTATTTTACATTTGTTAACCGGGCTAGTCCAACTGGATACATGTCCATTTTCAGTGGAGGCCCGGGGAGAAAAGCTCCTCTACAGTACTACTATAGTAAGACTAAAACAAAAACTTTATCAATTTCTTTATAAAAACCCTGCTGCTGACCCAGAAACTATTTCTCAGGGTCCCAAAGGGGTCAAGGCTGCTACTGCAAAAAACCCTGTCCCCTCAGATGGAGATACTAGGGCACTGGACAGATGGGGGAAACATTTTACCCTTTTGCTACCTTGGCTGCAAGGGCTTTAAATTGTCAGTTTCATATGCTTAAATGTCAGCATTACTTAATGTCTGTTAAAACATAAAATGCTGACAAATTCTGAATGTTCTGAGAACATGAAATTGCAGGATTTATTGCATGCAGCTGAACAAGTGGGAAAACATACTTTGCAATGTGGTTATGATTCACTGGAGGCCTCTTGCAGGGCCGCTGTAACAGGATTTGTCATTAGAGGGCATACTTGGTTAAAGGAACAGACTCTGCCTGATCATGTTGAAGCAAAATTATTGGATGCTTCATTACAGCATGATTGTTTGGTGTTAGGCAGAAGAGGTGTTGAAGAAAATGGAGGACAAAGCTAAATCTATGCAGACAGTGAAGGATTTCTTAGAGGTACAGCCACCCAGATTTAGCAGGAACTGGCCTAAGAATTGGCCTTTCCCGTGTCAGGCCACAAAGAGGCAGACAGCCACAGAGCTCGTACAGGCCCAAACAGTTGGGTGCTTCTACCTCCAAAAGCGGAGAAGACAAATTGCAGCCATATAGGAAACGGCCCCAATGACTTCCATCTGCCAATGCCAAGCATTTATCTTTTGGTAGCACCCTTAGGGGGGAAAGCTAGCACTTTTTTCACAAAATTGGCACATGATCACCCAGGGCAAATGGGTCTTAAATATAGTCTCTCGGGACTACAGGTTCCACTTTCACACCCTTCCAAAGGCAAAAGGTATGCCAGACCTGCCACACAATCAATGAGCAGAGGCACTAAAACAAGTTTAATCTCTCATGGACATGAGTGCTATTCAGCCAGTGCCACAACAAGAGCAGGGACAAGGATTTTACTCAAGACTTTTCTTAGTACCAAGAAAGGACAAAGCGTGGAGACCAATTCTGGACCTGTCTATTCTAAATACTTTTCTGGACGTTCCGAAATTCAAAATGTTGACTCTGCAGCACCTTCTGCTCATGCTGGGCAAGAAGGCTTGGCTTGTAATTTTGGACCTCCGAGGCATACCTGCATGTCCCAATCAGACAATCTTGCAGAAAATACCTCTGATTCATAGCTGGCTCAATGCACTACCAATTCTCTGCACTGCCCTTTGTCTTGTCTACTGCGCCCAGGGTCTTCACAAAATGCCTGGCACCAGTAATTGCATTTTGCAGACAGAGAAATTCAAATATATCCCTACTTGGATGACTGCCTTATTCAAGCAGAGACCAAAGACATTCTACTAAAGCATCTGGCGTTTGTAAAAAGATTACTAATTTTCCTGGGGTACACAGTAAACGAAAAGAAATCAAAACTAGTACCCTCAAGAGATAATATTCCTGGGTGCAAGCTTAAATACAACTGCCCAGATGGCTTATCTCACGCCAGACAAAGGCAACTGACTCATTACTACTTCGAAAGCATGGCAATAAAGACCCAGTTATCTGCAAGAAAAATTCTGCAGGCTCTGGGCTACATGGCCTCCTGCATTCTGCCAATTCCATATGCAAGACTGCATATGAGGAAACTACAATGGTATCTAAAAAGTGTTTGGACTCAACATTGCCACAGCCTGGAATCATTATTTTCACTCATTCCCTGCCTGCAATAGGAGTTTCGATGGTGGGCACAGGCCTGTCACCACAACAAGGGACAGCCATTCACTTTACCCACAGCCAGGCAAACACTAACGGATTATGCCTGGGGGGCCCACATGGCAGAAAAATGTATTCAGGGCACATGGCCTTCAAGCCAAAGGCATCTTCACAGCAATCAAAAAGAGATGCTAGCTGTACAAAATGCCCTGACAGCCTTCAAGGACCTACTTCATCCAGGACAGCTGCTGATAGACTGACAACGCCACAGTCATGTGGTACATAAACAAGCAGGGAGGCACACATTCCTACCCCCACTGCAGACAAGCCATGATCTTGTGGGACACAGCATTGACTTATCAAGTTCACCTGCAAGCACAATTCCTGCCAGGAAAGATAAATACTCTGGCAGACGAACTAAGCAGAAACCTCATGGATCCCCACGAGTGGAAAATGGATCCACAAGTCTTCAGCATAACAAGGAAATGGGGATGCCCAGACATCTATTTGCCTCCCCTCACAACTGCCAACTACACAGATTCTGTACAAGGACTTTTCACAAGCAAGCATGGAAAATGGATGCCTTATTCTTCAGCTGGAAAAACCTAACAGTATATGCCTTTCCTTCACTGCCTCTCCTCCCCAAGATACTCCTAAAGGTCAGACGAGAAGCCAAAAATGATACTGATTACCCCAGACTGGCCACGCCAGCACTGGTACCCAATCCTAAAGATCTTGTCTCGAGGTCCAGCCTGGACATTGCCTCAAATTTCTCACTGACCCAACAAAACAATCGGATCCTGCACAGCCAACTCGGGACCTTAAATCTGGCAGCATGGCAGATAATATGGCCATTCATAATGCTCCTCTCTCCAAAGTTGTGATGGATGCTATTTTGGAGACCAGGAGGCCCAGTACCAGAAAATCTTGCGCAGAAAAATGGGAGAGATTCTGTGCTTGGAACCAGGCACAAGGAATTGACATGTTTGTACCAAATATTCCACAGATTTTACAATACTTAACTGAGATGCTGGACTAAGGCCTATCCTTTTCATCAATTGAGATCCATGCCTCTGCCATTTCAGCCCATTGCAATGTGGAACCACCTATATTCTCTCATCCTTTAATAAGGCAGTACCTCAGAGGGGCCAAAAACATAAGACCACCAAGGAGAGCACCAATACCAGCATGGGACCTCATTTATGTCTTAAAGCTCACACTGCCTCCTTTTGAGCCAGCCTCAACATCTGATATAAAATTCATATTGTGGAAAACCGCTCTGCTCCTAGCAATAACCTCTGCAAGACTAGTCTCGGAGTTACATGCACCCATGGCTGTGGAACCTTTTATCATTTTCCATCCAGACAGGGTTTCTCTGAGGACAAACCCGACATTTATGCCAGTCCAGTGTGGCCCTTAACCAAACCATTCACTTGTCTACCTTTTATTCAAACCCACAGAACAAGGGTGAGAGACTTCTGCATTCTTTGGACATGCACAGACAGCTACGCTTCTATTTGGAGAGAACTAAAGCTTTCAGAAAGACTGAGCAACTTTTAGTGGCATATGCTGCAGGATCACAAGGAAAGGTTATCTCAAGACAGACTATTACAAAATGGATAGGCCATTGCATTCGTTTCTGCTACTCACACCATGGCAAATCAGTGCCTAAGGGCATTAGGCCACATTCAACCAGAGCAGCAGCCACTTCAGCAGCCTTCCTCAGAGGAGTATTAACTAAAGACATCTTAGAGCAGGGGCGTCCAACCTTTTCAGTTGCAAGGGCCGCATTGGGTTAACAAAAATGGTCTGGGGGCAAACGGCAGGTGAGGACCAAAAAAAAAAAAAAAAAAGGTCTCACATTAACTGAAGAGCAAAAAAAAAAAAAAAAAAAAAGGTCTCACATTACCACATTAACTTAAGAGCAACACTGCTTTATGTGGACTAATGTGGCTGTATTGTAGGTTAATTTGAACAATAAATAAATTAATAAATAATATAAATAAATCTTGTTCTGCAGGAGATATAAATTGAATGCAAGCATGGTTATTTTGCCATAATCTTTTACATTACAGAATATCTACAAATCCAAAGCCATGTTATTCAATCCTTATTCCATTGCTGAATATAGACCCCAGTTCCTTTCTGTTGTATCTCAAGACAACATACCAATTTCACTGTAAACCACGTTAAACACGTGTGCATGGGACTCACTCTATCCATGAGGATGATGTTTTTCTGGCTCAAAAGTTACTACCAACTAACTTTCACACTCACACACTCACACACTATTTCCAAACCCTTGGCCTCCAACTGAAGTCTCTTTAGCTCCAGATGGATTTTTAAGTCCGACCTATGTGGAAAGGTTGAACTGTCCATTTTCTGAGAGTTTTACATCTCCACAGCCAGTCGGATTGTCCTCGATGTTGCTGTTCAGTGATGCAGCTGTGCCTAAAGCTGCAATCATGTCTGCTTTAGTCAGGTTAGCATACACAAGTCCTTTAGTCTGGCACATTTCAGCCAACTGGCTCCTTGTCAGCTTGCCATACTCCTCCGCTGACATGCTTGCCTGCTCTCCCTGACTAACTAAGCTAACAAAAAATAATAAATAAAACAATTGTGATATGATCTTTGAATGTTCACTGTATGGCTGGCTGAGAGTACAAACACCTTCAGTGATCACAAGCTAAGCCCCTTTTATCATTCCCCCATAACCTCCAAAAACCAAAACAATGAAGGTGTGTACAGACTTAGTACAAGAAATCTGGACAAAGCCTGACAAAATAAAGTTTATCATCATTATTCAAAAAAGTGGCACAAAAGAATGGTCATTGCAGATTACTAGACATTTATATGCTTTAATTAACTACTCACACTATACTCATATCAAAACTCTTTTTAAATATAACATCCTTCTCTGCGACTGAAAGTCTGAGTAATCTGTTGCTGGGTTCACCATCATTTCAGCACAGAAGGTAGTTCTTACTAGTGGGGACTATAATACCATCATTCTGGAAATACGTTTTTTCCAAACTGTATTATTAAATGGATAGCAACTTCTGCTGATATTGGCATCAGTCTCCCACTAAATCTTTAAGTTTAAAAAACAGAAATCAGACTTTGAGATTATCATCCATATTGCTATTTGTACTCATTACAGCTTTATTTTTGTCATTCAACAATTAAAAAAAATACATTTAAGCATTATTTTTACACCTGTGCTAAACTGTTTACTTTCATAGGTAAATACAGACTGAAGAATAAACTTGTTCAGCCACTGGCTAGCCCTGCCATGGTAGTTCTTCCACACCACACACTTGTACACACACTCACACCTATGGCCAATTTAGGGTGCCCAATCCACCCACTACATATATTTGGAATGTTGGAGGAAAAGAAGCACCCAGAAGAAATCCATGTGAACACAGGGAGGGCATGCACATGCCTCAGAGAAGGCACCCCATCTGAGAATTGAACCAGAGAACCTCTATCTGTGCATCATCACTTTGATAAAATCAGTTTTATAAGCTTATTCTTTGACTGGCTAAAGCTAAAGTAAATCCATTTAAAGACGGACTTACAGATATATCACGATGTAAATCTTATGTTAAGTGAGGTTAAGGGATTTCAGTGAAAGCTGTGATAAGCAGTTCTAAATCCAGATTTAGTGATCAGAGATTAGGGTACAAGGGATGTTCGGGGTCCTCTCACATTCAGTCTGTGTGTATCAGAGGTATGATATGGGATCAGCCAGACCGGACTGGTAGCATTGTGGGATAAAGACTCAAATACACCAGATCTCATATCTGACCTTGGATCTTTGTGGGACATGACAGGAGGGAGGAGTATGACTCCATCACCAGCAGTTTACCATACTATCTTATGGACAGTCAGGCACTAAATCTATGTTGGAAGGGGGCTGTTTGGTACTTCATAGAAACAATGTTTCTGCATGCTGTTCTCTGTATGATTTTGTGCTTTGCACACAAGCAGTTGGAAGCGGTCTTCTGTGTACCTCCCAGATGTTGGGAAAGGGATTTTGTGAACCCCCACAGACTATAACAAGTCTTGCCTTTAACAATGTAGAGACAGTGACCTTTGATAGCATGCAATGCAATCCCTACCAAAGTGATGCAAGAAAGAAAAGACACATACATATAAACAAAGGTGTGGTACTGTTTGTTTGCTAACTACTTTTAGGATACTTGAAAATTGCTTCCTGTAAATAAATTGTTTAATAAACTGTTTAACAATCTGTTGTTAACTGTGCATGAACTTAGTAGAGAGAAACAAAGTTCTGTGTCACAAATAACTGTTATGTACTGCATATAACCCAGAAACCTCCAAAGAACAGTCTGTTACTGTTTATTTTGTAAAGAAAAAAATATTCCATTTATAAGAAAACAATACAAGCCAGACTACAAGCCAAGCTGTCAGTGAAAAAGCTGAACAAGCCCAGAATGTCATCTTGCCTTGCTGTCCCCTGGGACAAATAACAGCACCTGAGATCAAAGAAGCAAGGACAGAACTGAAGACCACCACTGTGGTAAATCTACACTGACAACTGGAAACTGCAGCAAGCTGTGAGCTGACAGGCATAAACGCCAGGTAACTGCAAGGAAAATAAGTGCTGTCTTTGTTTCCTCCAAGAGCAAAGAACAGGTGAGAGCATGTTTTAGAAATGCCCACTGCCATAGTAAAGTACTGGGAGAAAAAAATATTTAAAGAGTCAGCCATTAACTTCCCTGATGGGTGCTAACAACTAACAGTCTCTTGACTAAGTAAAATTTTACCACTGAATAGTAGCAGCAAAACTGTCATTTACCTGAAAAGTTTCTATTTTCCTGATCCACATCACTTCACAATACCAGATACTCTGAAACATTTCATATAACTAGCAGTCATACAGAAGATGAGCAGATTATCGACTGAACTTTGATAAATGAATTGGAAACAATGCAGGCAGCTCCATTAAAAGCATGCCTTTAAGAGAGAAAAAAGTACCTATAATGCAGTCTAGTAGACTGATAGAGACAAAGACAGAATAAATGACAAACTGATAATATAACAAGACCTTTCTGGCTATGTTTCAAAACACATGGAAAAAAAGCCCTAAGCAAAAACATTTTTATGTTAAGTTAGGGGATGAATTCATAACAAATTTCTATTTTCACTCATGCTCTCATGTGCTGTAGTAGTATGTATTCAGTGAAAGCTAACTGCTCAGCTATTTAGCATCCTTACATTAGTGTACTTCCTACCAGGTGTTTGCACCAGTAGATCACTGAGTGTATTACTTAGTTGTGATTCTATTACACTCGATTTAACAGTAACATCTTAAATATAGAAAAGCGAGCTGAGCCTTCCTCTTGTAACTTACCTTTGTTGTAGTGTAGTAGTCGGCGTGTACACAATGAATAAATACAAATAAATCCTCTCTCACGACTGTATGTAGTGCGATCGCTCCTTCCTGCAGCTTTTCTTTACAAAAAGTATGGGAAAACGTAAAAGAAAGTTGGCGATGCGCAGAAGAGCAAATGACACGGAAAAAGTGAAATTCATTTTAAATTTAAATTTAAGGGTCGCGGGCCGCATGGAAGAGCTCTGAGGGCCGCATGCGGGCCGCGGGTTGGACACTCCTGTCTTAGAGGCTGCAACTTGGAGTTCAGTGCACACTTTTACAAAACTCTCCCACTTACCTCTCTACTCTAAATCCAGAGCAGGATTTGCCACTGCAGTTCTGCAGGGCCTCATAGCCTCTACTAATCATATTTAGCCTCAGCCACCCATCCTCAGCTTTGGGATTCAACCCAAGAGTAATGACTGCAACAGTGAAACACTATGAACATAGTACAGTTGTGTACCTACCATAAATGAAGATGTTAGAGTGTATTCACTGTTGCAGTCCAGGTTACCCTGCCACTATCCCCCTTTCTTTTGCTGGGTCTTGTCTGTACTTTTCTATTCTATACAACCTATGTGGTGTATTTGCTTGTAGATGAAGGAAATGTTTACTTTAGTGCATGCATGTTTATTGGCATAATTTTTTTTAGCCTACCCTTTTGGGGGCACCTGACATCTGGGGCAAGACACTGAAAATGGCGTCAGCTGCATCTTTTATACCCCTGGCGCACTGACGTCAGGGAAGAGGCGACAGCAACCGACGCCGGACCAGGACTTTGGAATTCAGGCCGACTGTGGGTAATCTGCCAGCTGGATAACACAAGAGTAATGACTGCAACAGTGAATACACTCTAACATCTACATTTATGGTAGGTACACAACTGTACTTTTCTTGTCGCGGAGCCTGAAGCAGATGCAATTCGCACTAGTGCCGGTCAGCCGTTTACCTTTCTGCATTCCGATTACCAAGTTGAAGATGCCCTCAGATAAGTACCCCGGTGTTCTTCGTGTTTCACTGTTGCAGTCATTACATTAATCTGCTGGCAGGTTGCCCTCAGTCAGCCTGATTAACAAAGTCTTGGGTCCTGCGTCAGTTGCTGTCCCTTCTTCCATGACGTCAGGGGCGAAAAAAATGCAGCTGATGCCATTTTCATCAGTCTTTCTTAACTGCTTCGGGCACCGCGCGGCAGCAAGTGCCTGTCGGCCAACTCTTGAAATTGTCGTTTTCGAGTTTCAGAACCGATGACTTCAACCTAAAGCTAAGTACCCCATTGGGGAAACTTTTTTTTTTTTTTTCTTGCTTTTTACCGATGTCAGTAAAAGTCAATAATTGTATTACTTGTGGGAAGCAAATACCACAAGGATTTTCGTTTGTACTGTATTCCTTGCCTAGGCCCTGACCACAACGCGCCTTGCTGTCGGTTTTGTGTTAAATTTAACCAACGCGCGATTAAGCGTAGGTATATTTTTGCATCAGAATATTTTGGCTCAAGATTTAACTATTCAGAAATGTCGTTGGTTAGCAATCAGACTACCGGAATACATAAACGCAAAGAAAAAAACAGAACGTTGAGGTCCAAAACTGACCTAAGCTTCTCCTAAGCCAGTCGCCGGTACTCAGTGAGGTGCTTTTTGCAGCCCCTGATAATCATTACTTCTGATTTGCAGGCCTCTACTGAGACCCATTCGGAGTCCGGTATGCCGTGAGAGACTTGAACCCATGGATGTCTCTACCTTAGATGGGTCCAGAGACGCTGAGCAGGCAACGGCTTCTGAGGGTGTTTTCAGGCCTAAAGATTTGTATATTAAACTGATGCCATCTTCAAAGCCTAGGCCAAAATCAACTTTGTCTAAAAAAAACTACACTTGGGCCACGTGCACAGGCCCCCTATGCCTAAAAAACAAATCATCAAAATGGTGAGGATTTAATTACCTTGATCAGGTGTTCCTTTCCCCCTCCTGCTAAGAGGCCTAGGCAAGGCACTGACTATGAATCATCAGATCAGGTTTGTTTTTTCTGATTCCTCTTCTGATCAGGAATTATCTATTCCACCTTATAAGGACTCTGATGCAGAAGATTCCATCCCTTCTGCGTCTCCTCCTGAGGATTTTTCTTTTGGAGAAACTTTGCATACCTTAAGGGAACACTTTCACTGGGAGAGTCAGGATTTTTCAGAATCTAAGAGGAGGCTTGGGGATTTCCTTCTTCCTCAGTATAGACCTTTGGCTATACCTCCTGTTCTAGATATTGTTGATGTTTTCTCAGAATCCAGCATGACTCCTGATTCCCTGCCTCTGGCTCCTAGTAAGCCAGGCATATTAGAGTTCCTGACTCCCACAAATTCCTTTTTAAAAAACCCTATTGCTGACTTAAAAACCATTTCTCAGGTTCCCAAGGGCGTTAAGGCTTCTACTGCTAAAAATCCTACCCCTTCTGATACAGACTGCAGGGCGCTGGATTAATGGGGTAAGAAGGTTTACACGTCTGCAACCTTGGCAATCAGGGCTTTAAACTGTCAATTTCATATGCTTTAAATAGCAGCATGTCATGGGATTACTTAAACAGAAAATGATGATTTCTGACTGTGGAAAATAGTTGCAGGATTTATTACATTCAGCTGAGGAGGTTGGCAAGCATACTTTGCAATGTGGTTTTGATTCTTTGGAGGCCTCTTGCAGGGCAGCTGTAACTGGATCTGTGGTAAGGCATGCTTGGCTGAAGGAGTAAAATCTGCCTGATCATGTTAAAGCAAAATTTGTTGGATGCTTCTTTACAACAGGACAGTCTATTTGGTAATAAGGCAGAAGTTTTGAAATAAATGGAAGATAAAGCTAAATCTATGCAAACTGTAAAAGATTTCCTACAAGTGCAGCCACCCAGGTTCAGTAGGCACTGGCCTGCTAAGAATTGGTCCTTTCCAGTATCCACCAGAGCTGCTCAGGCAAAATCCAGATACTCCAAAGGTTCCAGGTTTCAGACGCAAGGAACTTATAGAACAAAACAATGGGGTGCCTCCACCTCCAAATCTGGAAGTAGCAAGGCGCCTTCCTATGGTAAACAGTCTCAATGATTTTCCTCTGCAATCACCAAGCACTTATCTTTTGCCCGCCCCTTTGGGGGAAAAACTGGCACTTCTTGCACAAAGCTGGCAACTAATTTCCCAAGACAATTGGGTTTTAAATATAATATCCCAGGGATACAGATTTCATTTCCACACGTTGCCAATCCCAAACGGATGGCCAGAACAGCCTCCAAATCAGTGGGCAGAGGCCCAGAAACAAGTTGTCCCTCATGAATATGGGGGCTATTCAACCAGTACCTGAAAAGGGACAAGGTTTTTATTCAAAACTTTTCCTGGTACACAGAAAAGACAAATCATGGCGTCCAATTCTGGACTTATCCATTCTAAATACATTCCTGGACATTCCAAAATTCAAGATGCTGACTGTACAGCAGTTACTGTCTATGCTAGGCAAGGATGCCTGGTTAGTAACTCAAGACTTTTAAGAGGCTTACCTGCGTATCCCAATCAGGGAATCTTGCAGAAGGTACTTCCGCTTCAAAGCAGGCTATTTGCATTACCAGTTCTCTGCACTGCCCTTTGGCTTATCTGCTGCGGCCAGGGTCTTCACAAAGTTCCTGGCACCAGTAATTGCATTTTGCAGGCAAAGAAACATTCAAATTTATCCTTACCTGGACGATTGTCTAATTCAGGCAGAAAACAAGGACATTCTTCTAAAACATCTGGCGTTTGTAAAAAGACTTCTGACTTGTCTAGAGTACACCATAAATGAAACAAAATCACATCTGGTACCCTCTCAAATTACATTCCTGGGTGCAAGCTTGAATACAACTGCCCAGATGACTTTCCTTACGCCAGAAAAACAAATTCAATTGATGACTGACTTCAAACAAGTAACCACAAAAAGCCAGCTATCTGCAAGACTAATTCTGCAGGCCTTTGGGTTCATGGCTTCCTGCATTCTAATAATTCCATATGCAAGACTGCATATGAGGAAACTTTTTAATGGTACCTAAAAAGCTTATGGAGTCAACATTGTCAGCCTGGAAACGATTCCTATCATTCCTTGCCTGCAGCAACAGTTCCTATGGTGGGCAGAGGCCTGCCACCAAAACAAGGGACCGTCATTCATTCAAAACCCTGCCACCCAAACCCTGACTACAGATGCATCAGATTATGCCTGGGTGGTGCATCTTGCAGGGAGATGCATTCAGGGCCAATGTAGCCCAAATCAAATGCACCTCCATATCAACCCGAAAGATGGTAACTGTGCAGAATGCTCTGACAGCCTTCAAGGGACTATCTTCATCCAGGACAACTACTGATAAAGACAGACAACAACACAGTCATGTGGTACATAAGCAGGGGGGTACCCATTCCTACCCCCTTTGCAGATTAGCCATGGCTTTGTGGAACATGGCCTTGACTTGTGAAATACATCTACATGCTCAATTCCTGCCAGGAAAGCAAAATACTCTGGCAGACGAACTAAGCAGATATCTTGTGGACCAACACGAATGGAAACTGGATCCACAAATATTCAGCATGTTGACATGCAAATGGGGGAGCCCAGTCATAGATAGTTTTGGGGTGAGGCAAAAAGATCAGTTGGACAAATTCTGCACAAGAATTAATCACAAAACAGCTTGGAAAGTGGATGATCTATTCTTCAGCTGGAAGAACCTATCAGTCTATGCCTTTCCCCCTCTGCCTCTGCTTTCCAAGGTCTTACTAAAAGTCAGACAGGAAAAAACAAAAATGATTGCTCCAGACTGGCTTCGCCAACACTGGTACCCGCTCCTACACAATATGTCGCACCTTCCTCCGTGGTACCTGCCTCAAACACCTTATCTACTGTCTCAGCAGAACTATCAAATTCTACACACACAGCTCCAAACTCTGAATCTTGCAGAATGACTAATCAACTAATTTCACCAGTTGCGTCTCTCAACAAACCTGTGATGGATGTCATTTTGGAGGCTAGAAGGCCTACTCGAAAATCTTATGCTGACAAATGGAAAAGATTCTGTGCCTGGAACCAGGCACAAGGAATAAGCACAGTAATGCCCAATATTCCTCAGATTCTGCAATATTTAACTGAGATGCTTCACAAGGGCCTATCTTTTTCTTCCATCAAAATCCATGCCTCTGTCATTTTAGCTCATTACAACACGGAGCCTCCCCTCTTTTCTCATCCCCAGCTAAAACAGTACCTCAGAGGGGCCAAAAATTTAAGACTACCTAGGAGAGCACCATCTCCTGCATGGGACCTCAGTTTTGTGTTGGAAAAACTCACTCTATCTTCTTTTGAGCCAGCTGCTACTGCAGACCTAAAATTTCTCTTGGAAGACCGCTTTTCTTTTAGCAGTCACTTCAACTAGGATTTCAGAACTACAGGCTCATGGCAGTGGAGCCTTTTATTATATTTTACCTGGACAGGGTGGCTCTCGGGACTAATCCATCCTTTTTGCCTAAAGTGATATCTAGTGTGGCTCTCTATCAGACCATTCATCTGCCAACCTTCTTCCCAAATCCATAAAACAAGGGTGAGCGGATTCTGCATTCATTGGATGTACACAGACAACGAAGATCCTACTTACAGGACAAAATCTCTAAGAAAATCTGAGCAATTACTGGTGGCATTTGCTGCAGGGGCAGAGGGGAAGGCTATTTCAAAGCAGACTATTTCAAAATGGATAAACCATTTTATTAATTTCTGCTACTTGCCCCATGGCAAACCTGTCCCCAAGGGGATCAGATCCCATTCCATCAGGGCTGCATCTACTTCTGAAGCCTTTCTCAGAGGGGTTCCTACCAGAGACATTCTAGAAGCTGCTACCTGTGGCTCAGTTCATACATTCACCAAACATTACCATTTACTTCTCTTCTCTAAATCCAGAGCCGGCTTTGCCACTGCTGTCCTGCAGGGCCTTATAGCTGCTCCTAATGTTACAACTCCATCCTCCCAACCATAGCTTTGGGATTCTAATGACTGCAACAGTGAAACACGAAGAACATAGTACAGTTGTGTACACTTGCCATAAATGTAGCTGTTGGTGTATTCACTGTTGCAGTCCTGGTTACCCACCCACCAGCCCTCTATTTTTCTTTTACAATACCAGGTGGCAAGAAAAACTAATGAAAATGGCGTCTGCTGTATGTTTTATACCCCTGACGTCATGGAAGAAGGGACAGCAACCGACGCAGGACCCAAGACTTTGTTAATCAGGCCGACTGAGGACAACCTGCCAGCAGATTACCCAAATGTAATGACTGCAACAGTGAATACACTTGAACATCTACATTTATGGTACATGTACACAACTGTACTTTGGGGACCCTCTTTTCTTGCTCTAACGAATGTCCGATAGTTAACTGTCTTGCCTGTGGAAAACATAATGTGAGAGTGTTCGATCTCGCCGTTTGTTCTTACACATGGGTTCGGAGCCGATCCTCGGCTCCGTGTCGGCCGCTTGCAAGCTCTGCATCGAGAAGAAGCTCGAGAACCCAATACCCACAATCCCCCTCTGCCTTTACCTCAGATCTAGTTTGCCGCTGCAGCGTTCGCATCACTGGGTCGAGCTCGAGCACCTAAGATAAGATTAAGAATTTATTCTTGTGTTTTTTCTTAGTAATTTTATTATAAGAAGTTTATTAGTGACATTGTGTGTGTGTGTGGTAAGGTTGAGGGATTCTCGGTTCCGTTAAGTTTATTTAAAACTTATTAGAGTTGTCCTCGGGGCCTACCACCCCTTACTTGGATTTGACTACCGGATTGACTTCCTTACTGGATTCGACAATTTCACCGGACTTGACCTCTTTACTGGACTTGACTTTTCAGTTTCCAAAAATATTTAGTGTGAGATGTCTGAAAGGCTAAATCGGGTTTTAAGCGTTGCCAATGTGGGCAAAAGATGTCAGTTACTGACAATCATAGTTCCTGCGTCTACTGTCTTGGCCCTCTCCATCTGCAAGAAGACTGCTCTATTCCTCATTCTTTCAGTGGGAGGGTCATGACAGATAGGCGCAGGAAACTCATGGATAGGGGTTTGTTAAAACCTACCTTTCAAGAGGCTCTGGATGCTTCAGACCAGGCATCCAAATCCTCGAAGGAATCGAAGACGTCTGAGCCCAGGTCATCGGCTCCGAGCTCTTCAGCTAAAGTTAGATCACCGGTTCCACAGACTTCGGGGCCGAGTGTTCAACTGTTGTCAGTTTCCGAGCCTCGAGTCTTGGAACCGGTGATGGAGCTCCCTCCCCTGACACTGTTGAGGTCGGCTCAGTCTTCGATTTCTTCGACCCGTTCTTCCAGGCCCCTCTCTGATACTGATGTAGACCGCGTGGTGCAGAAGTTAATGGAGAATACGGCCTTATCCAGACTCATCTCGGTCTCCTCTCAATTGGTGTCGAGACTTGAAGGCCTTCCACTGTCTCAATCTGTTCCTCCTCCGAGACCTGTCCAGTCTTCGGAGCCGGAAGAGGCTGAGCTGCTGATTGTGGAGCCCTCTGTGCCAGAACTGTCCTTTTCTCGGTCGGCTCTGTTCACCTCGACTCCGTCGGATCCGGTACCGGAGTCTCGGAGCCGAAGATCCATCCTGGGTTCCGGGACCGAGAGTCGGACCGATGTTTCGGTTCCGACTCTCCCTCTCGGGGCCTCGGCTCGGATCGACTCGGTTCCGTCCTCTGAGTCTATGCCTTTGGTGCCTGTTTCGGGGATTCTTCCCATTTCTTCGGAACCGGGAGATGCCTCGACTCGGGACCCGGGGGCTTTCGATCTCATGAGGAAGGTGTTGTCTACCCAGACAACCACATCAGCAGATACAGCTTCTCCTCCCCATAAAGGTCCGTTATCCTCCTCTGCACCCATGGCTACAGCTAAGCGTAGAGCACCTGTGTCTCAGCCACCCCTGGAGGGTGCCCCCTCTTCCTCGGAGGCTTCTTCGGATGCTCCCCCCGAAGAAGTCCCTAGGAAAAGATTGTGCAAGAGGAGACACTTAGATTCTCCACAAGAATCTTTGACATCCGATACTGACTTGGATGAGTCAGAAGGGTCCCCGAAGTCACCTTCAGAAGATGTCTCCTTTTCTGACATCTTGGAGATCCTAAAGCAGAGAGGTGACTGGCAGTCCCTCCCCCCTTCTGAGGATGAGTCAGTCTTGCTGAAGGCATTTGGTGCTCGCCCTTCCTCCTCCTGGGTCACTCCGCCCTTCGATGAATTAATGGAACTGATTGCTCGAAGGGCGTGGGAGGCTCCTGACACGGTGGAGCCAGTCCCTAGGAAGCCTAATAAATACATTACTGCACCCCAGGACAAGGCTTATTTGACAAAAGGAGTTCCAGTGGACGCTATGGTGGTGGCAGCGGCCACGAAAAAGGAGATGTCGGAATCTTCCTCATCTGTCCATCCCCCTAAAAGAGATTCTAGGACTATGGACAGGTATGGGAAGTGCATTTTTAGTTCAGCGGCTTTTTCTATGCGATCCCTGAACTATTTGACACACTTCACACGGCTACAGAGGGATCTAGTCAGAGTTGGGAGATACCCTCCAGGGTACTACAGATGCTGCTGTCTCAGAGAAAGTGACAGCACAACTTAATACCCTTACATCCATTGTAAACTCGTCCATGAGGCTGATCTCTTACGCAGCCGAAGGTTCGAGTAGGGCAGCAGCTTCAGCGATTGCTCTTCGTAGACAATCCTGGATGCGCTTATGTTCATTTGCGGAAGCCTTCAAGTCTTCCTTTACTAATGCCCCATTTGACGGTGCCACTCTCTTTGGCCCCAAAGTAAAGGAGACCCTTACCTGGTGTGAACAGGAGGGAAAGACTCTGTCTGAGTCTGTTTTTCCACCCCATCCAGACCGTACCCCAAAGGGCAACACGGTGGGAAAATGTGGTTTCGAAAACCCCAAGGTTCTTTCCCAGGCACACAGGGTGATGCCCCCTCTAGAGGCAGAGGAGGAGGCAGAGGTGGAAGACGCCGCCCTAGCGGCAGAGGGGGTCCGCAAAATCAAGGTGACAGGGATACACCCCCTGGAAAACCTTTCCAGCACTCCTGAGAGGAGGCCCGACTGTCCTGCTCTGGAGGCAGTCGGGGGTCGCTTAGCTTTATACCCTCAGGCCTGGCAAAACATTACTACAGACAACTGGGTAAAAAGCGTTGTTACCAGAGGTTACAGAATACCATTCCTATCCAACCCCATTCCAAAGAGAAGACTCCCAGATGTGCCGCCCCATCTGCGAGAACCAGCAGCTATAGAAATTTCAAAGCTGCTAGAAAGAAGAGTCATCCAACCAGTCTCAGCGGACCAAAGAGGATTCGGAACTTACTCAAGGTTCTTTTTAGTTCCAAAGAAAACAGGGGACTGGAGGCCCATTCTGGACCTAAGCAACCTCAATACCTTCGTCAAGAAAGAAAAGTTCCGAATGGTCACGCTTCAATCGATCCTTCCATTTTTACAGAAGGACGATTGGATGTGCTCAATAGATCTGAAGGACGCATACTACCACATCAAAATGGCCAGGGCGTCCAGAGATCATTTGTGCTTCCGGCTGGGAGCCAGTCACTTTCAGTTTCGAGCCCTGCCCTTTGGTCTGACCTCAGCCCCCAGGGTCTTCACCAAATGCATGGCAGTGGTAGCGTCTCACCTGAGACGTCTAGGATTCCAGGTGTTTCCGTATCTGGACGACTGGCTCCTTTCTGCTACCACCCAGCATCAACTGATACAGGCCAGGGATTACACTCTACAATTGTGTGTTCACCTCGGAATTTCTGTAAATTTCGAAAAATCTTTACTACAGCCATCACAGCGTATCTTATTCATAGGAGCGGAATTAGATACGTATCAGTTAATTCTAAGGCTTCCTCCAGAAAGGATAGCTTCACTTCAAACCCACATATCTCTTCTTCAGTCATCCAGAAAATCCCCAGCAAAACTGGTACTAAAGGTTTTGGGCCTCATGGCAGCTTCTCTCATTGCGATACCATTGGGAAGACTGCACACGAGTTCTACAATGGCTACTGTTTGCACAATGGTCGTTCCAACAGCTACCTCTGACACACGAAATTCTGATCACAAACACATGCAAGTCGCACCTAGTCTGGTGGCGTCAGACTTGCAACCTTTCCAGAGGAAGACCATTCGTGCTACCCACACCGACAGCTACGGTGACCACGGACGCTTCCCTGATAGGGTGGGGGGGCATCTTTCAGGGACAGACAGTCCAAGGCGAATGGACCAATTTAGAGTACAATCTGCACATCAATGTTCTGGAGTTGAGGGCAGTGTTTCTAGCGTTGCAGCACTTTGCTCCCCTTCTTCCTCTAGGGACTATTGCAGTTCAGACGGACAACATGTCTGTAGTCTGGTACATAAACAAGCAGGGGGGAACCAAGTCCTATCAGCTATGCAGAGAGGCCATGAGAATCTGGCAATGGGCGGAGTCCACGGGTCGCTTTCTGATAGCAACGCACATCCCGGGGTCATCCAACGTCATAGCCGACAGGCTGAGCAGAGCAATCCTGTTGCCGCACGAGTGGTCCCTAAAACAGTCAGTTGCGAAGAAGATTTTTCGCAAGTGGGGCTGCCTTCCTGCGATCTGTTTGCGTCTCCAATGAACGCCAAATGCAGGAGCTATTTTGCCCTATTACCCCCTCCAGGGGAAGTCCCCAGGGACGCACTAGTTCACGATTGGCCCCCAGGCCTCCTGTATGCTTTTCCTCCTTTTCCCCTGATTGCCAAGTTTCTGCAGAAAGCCAACAACCTGCAAAGGACGATCATCGTCATTGCCCCATTCTGGCCTCGTCAAATTTGGTTCCCCTTTCTTCTGACACACCGCATTCGGGGATCCTGGACCCAGAGCCAGATCTACTGACTCACTCGTCAGGGGCTCCCCACCCCTCGCTCTTGTCCCTCCATCTAGCAGCTTGGCTGCTCCGATTCCCTACTTAGCCAGGTCTGATCTTTTCACCTGCAGTTCAGAATATACTAGTGGCTTCTCATAAAGCTTCCACTACTAAGACCTACACTAGTAAATGGAAGCGCTTTGTATTCTGGGCAAATACACAGCAATTGGACCCTGTCATAGCTCCTTTAAACAAAATCTTGGAGTTTTTAACAGAATTGTTCCACCAAGGTGCTTCTCCTGCCACTTGCAATTGGCTGCCATCTCCAACTTTCATGTGGAAGAATGTGGGGCTCCTATTATGGCTCACAGACTTTGTAAGGCCTTTTTAAAAGGGTCTTTTCACATTAGACCACCAGTTAGATCTCCTACATCCCCTTCGAGTCTAAACCTCTTATCTAAATTGATGTTACCCCCATTTGAACCAGCCTCCTCTTGTCCATTGAAGTATTTGTCGTGGAAGACCCTCTTCTTGGTAGCCATTACATCCGCCAGGCGAGTATCTGAGCTTCAGGCTCTCTCCATTAAACACCCTTATTTAATCTTTCACTCTGACAGAGTATCTCTTCGCACTAATTCATCCTTTCTTCCCAAAGTTTGCTCTATTAATAATATTAATCAATCCATTGAATTACCCACCTTTTTCAAGAATCACTCCAATAAGATGGAGTATATGTTACACAAGTTGGATGTCCACAGACAACTTAGGTTTTACTTGGATAGAACAAAAGATCACATAAAATCTGATCAACTTTTTGTAGCCTTTGCTGATAGCAGGAAAGGTGTAGCGGTTACTAAAAGAACTCTTTCTAAATGGTTAACTGATTGTATTATCTATGTTTATGATTCTTCAAATCAAGCTTTATCTGTCAAACCCAAAGGACATTCTACAAGATCAGTGTCTACATCCCTGGCTCATGCAGCTCGCCTACCATTAGACGCTATTTGTGCGGCTGCTACTTGGTCTAAACCACATACATTCATTTCTCATTACAAGGTAGACAAGGTTTCTAGGGACAGGGCAACCTTTGGTTCCACTGTGCTCAAGAACGTCCTCCCGTGAGTTCCTAAGGAACATGGAGCTAGGGACGCTACCCATGTGTAAGAACAAACGGCGAGATCGAACACTCTCACATATAGAAGTTATGTCCTTACCATAACGTTCCATGTGGAGTGTTCATCTCGCCTTTGTTCTTACATTCCCACCCTCAGGAAGAACGTTCAGTTTGGTGCCTGGTCTGGGTTATTCTGCTTCTGCATTGCAGTTGTTGTATATATGATATACATGTATGTATGTATGTATATATAGATATATATAGATATATATATAGATATATATATAGATATATATATAGATATATATATATAGATATATATATAGATATATATATAGATATACTATTTTTTGTGTATGTGATTTTGGCATGAATGTGTTCTCTCTCTGACTGCTGGTTTGCTTGCAAACTAGATCTGAGGTAAAGGCAGAGGGGGATTGTGGGTATTAGGTTGTCTCTAGCTTCTTCTCGATGCAGAGCTTGCAAGCGGCCGACACGGAGCCGAGGATCGGCTCCGAACCCATGTGTAAGAACAAAGGTGAGATGAACACTCCACATGGAACGTTATGGTAAAGACATAACTTCTATTTCCGCGCTGTGATTTTCTTTCCTATTGTATAACTAGTTTGGGCCTTGAGCAAGGCGTCCCTAACTGTGATCTCTGTTTCTGGTCACCGGACTTTGGATATACCTAGGGAAACCCAAGGACTGCGACAGGCCTAGGGTTAAAGCTGCTGATGACGTGCCAGTGAAATTGGTAGTCGGCCCAGTGGTAGTTAGTGAGGTGCTTTCACAGCCCCTACAGTCTGCAGATTTTCAGCCGCAGGCCTCTGCCGAGACCTTTACGGAGTCCTCCATGCCGTGGGCTGCTATTTTGTCTTCAGATCCTCCGCCTGTCTCTGCCTCAGATGGGTCCAGAGCCACTATGCAGGCACCAGCTTTTGACTCCTCTTCTCTTCGACATGAGACCAGAGCCAGACAGACTACCTTAGCTCAGCCTTCTGCAGGTGCTAGGCCTCCTGAGTTTTCCAGATTACTAGCAAACCTTCCAGCTGCAAATCTACCGACAAGCAGGCATCGGCCTCCCCTCCTGAGCCTCGGTCCCAGTTGATAAAGATGGCTGGTGATCTTTCCCTTATTAGGGGCTCTCACACCCCCCCCCCCCTTTCCAAGAGGGCTAGGGATTGTTTCCTGATGTTTTGTCTGTCTCCGATTCTGAGATTTCCATTATTTCTGCTGATGAGGAAGGAAATTCTCAACTTTTTTCTGGCTTTGAGGATTCTGATGCGGAAGACTCTATCCCTTCTGCCTTCCCTCCAGAAGATTTTTTATTTCGGGATTCTTTGAATACTCTCAGGGAGCACTTTAAATGGGAAAGTCAGGGAAGTCAGGATTTTCCTCAGTCTAAGAGAATCCGTGAATTTTTGGATTTGCCACAGCATAAACCTCTGGCTATACCTCCTGGTTTTGGAGGTTGTGGATGATGTTTTCATGGAAAATTATTTTAACTCCTAATTCTGTTCCTCTTGTTCCCAGAAAACCTGATAGGTATTATAGGGTTCCTGATTCTCATCAATTTCTGTTTAAAAATCCTACTGCTGATCCTGAGATTATTTCTCAAGGTCCCAAGGGTGTTATGGCTACTATTGCTAAAAACCCTGTACCTCCTGATAAGGAGTGTAGGTTCTTGGACAGGTGGGATAAAAAGGTCTATACCTCTGCAACTCTTGCCATTTGATCTGTGAATGGTCTTTTTCACATGCTTAAGTATCAGCAGCATACTTTGGAGGCTATTAAGGCTAAGCTTGGGGATGTCCCTTCCATGTTGGAGAACAAAGACTTACAAGATTTACAAAATTCTGCCACTCTGGTTAATAAGCATTCACTTCATTGTGCTTGACCTTGGAGGCTTCCTGCAGGGCAGCAGCCACTGGTTCCATTATTAGACGGCATGCTTGGCTTAGGGAGCAGCCTCTTTCTGAACCTGTAAAATCTAAATTGCTGGATGTTCCTTTGCACAAAGACTACCTTTTTGGTAACAAGGCTGAGGAGATACTGAAACAGTTGGAGGATAAGGCAAAATCTATTTAAGCTGTAAACATTTCCTTTAGGTTCAGCCTCCTCTGTTTAGTAGGCGTTATTCTTCCAAGAATTAGTCTTTCCTGATCCTGTCATGTAGGGTCTCTAGGCCTAGGGGTTTCAGATCTTCCAAAGGGCAGGCTTCTGCCCCTCAAAGGGCTAAACAATGGCATTCTTCTGCTAAATCGGGAAGTTTTAATCCAGCTTCTCAAAACAAACATTCTCAATGACTCCGGCCTTCTTGTGCCTAGCACTGCGGGCCCAGGGTTTCCTTTGGGGGGAAGGTTAGCCAGGTTCGTAGAGGTATGGTCTACCATCACAGACGTCCAATGGGTACTCAGCATAGTAAACTAAGGTTACAAGTTTTATTTTCACACCTTCCCTGTTGTACAAGGGTACCCAGACATACCCAGAACTCTCAAAGCAGAAGTAGAGAATCAAATTTCTTCTCTACTGACTGGGTGCTATAGAGCCAGTTCCTGCAAATCAGGCAGGCCTAGGTTTTTATTTAAGACTTTCTGGTACCCAAAAAAGGGGGCACCTGGTGCCCTCTTCTGAATCTGTCTATTCTAAACACTTTTCTGGTGATTCCCAAATTCCTGCTCGCTCACTCAACAGTTACTGCCAGTGCTGGACAAGGATTTATGGCTGTTAACTTTGGATCTGAGGCTTATCTGCACATCCCAATAAGGAAAAGTTGCAGGCAGTTTCTTTGTTTCAGGGCTGGGGAGCAACACTTCCAATTCTCTGCGCTGCCCTTAGGCTTATCTACTGCTCCCAGAGTTTTCACATAGTGCCTGGTGCCAGCCATTGCTTTTTGCAGGCAGAAAAACATTCAAATTTATCTTTACCTGGACGACTGTCTCATTCAAGCAAACTCCCCAGAACAGTTAACAAAAGGATTTGGACTTCGTGAAGAACTTTCGTGGGTTACACCCTCAACGAAAAGAAGTCAAAGTTGGTTCCTACAAGAGAGATTGTTTTCCTGGGAGCGAGTCTGAATACAGCCACCTAGATGGTATTCCTCCCTCAAAATAAATTAGATCATCTTTCGGCTTATTTCAAGAACTTGGCAAGCATGACCCAGCTCTCTGCAAGGCAATTCCTGCAAGCACTGGGGTTCATGGCTTCATGTATCCTGATGATCCCATATGCAAGGCTGCATATGAGAACTTCAGTGGTACCTCAAGAACCTTTGGTGTCAACACACACAGGACTTAGACTTGATTCTTCCTCTTATTCCCTGTCTAGAAATGGAGTTTCTCTGGTGGGCGACAGCCTGTTCTCAGAATAAGGGTCTGCCTTTCTGCCCACCACCTGCCAGCCAGACTCTCACCACAGACACGTCAGATTATGCATGGGGGGCACATCTGGAAGGCAGGGGCATACACGGGACTTAGAGCACTCAACAGATTCATCTGCACATAAACGTAAACAAATTGATGGCAGTGTAGCAGGCCTTGCTGGCTTTCAAAGACCTACTCTGCCCTGGGACTCTTCTTATCAGGACAGACAAGACCACAGTTATGTGGTACATCAGCAACAGGGGGGACACACTCGTACCCTTTGTGCAGAGCATGAGACTGTGGTCCTTAGCAGTTTCCATGGGCATAAATCTAATAGCCCAGTATCTTCCAGGGAGGCTAAACTCCCTTGGCGGATCAGCTGCGCAGACATGTTCTGGATCCTCATGAGTGGCAACTGAACAAGATCATTTTCCATCGCATCACTCAGCATTGGGGCACTCCTCAGGTGGATCTTTAATCTTCTCACACCAATCCTCTCCTTCCAACCTTCTGCACCGGGAGTTTCACAGCAAAGCTTGGAGAGTGGACCCTTTGTCCTTCCCATGGACGAAACTCTCAATTTATGCCTTCCCTCCTCTGCCTCTTCTTCCCAGAGTGCTGCTAAAGATGAGGAACGTAAACCAAAGGCTATTCGTATAGCACTAGATTGGCCCAGGCAGCATTGGTATCCCCTTCTTCGCAGCCTTTCCCAAGCTCAGCCTTTGCATCTTCCCCTGGTACCAGATCTGTTGGTTCAGGAAGGGGGAAAGTTTCATCCTAGTCATCAAACTCTGCATTTAACTGCCTGGCTAATACTTTAAATCTTTCCCAGTATGTGGTTTGTTCTTCATGAGGCCAGGAGGCCTAGCACTAGGAAATCCTATGCAGATAAATGGAAGAGATTTTGCTCTTGGATGCAGGCTAAAGGCGAAGACTCTTCACATCCTTTTTCCCTCATTCTTTATCTAGCAAGTTTGCTTAATGGTGGACTTTCCTTTTCTTCAATCAACATTCAACATTCATGCTTCAGCAATTTCTACTCATTGTTCTTTGAGCAACCAATTTTTTTCTCACCCCTTGATGAAGCAGTTCCTGAAGGGGAGCTAGCAATCTTGGACCTCCCAGAAGAGCTCCTACTCCTGCTTGGGATCTTAATATCTGAAGTAGGCACTTCATTTGTCAGCAACCTTTGGGATACGGATCCGATCTCGGATCCGAGCCGGCAACTTCTACCACAGCATAGATCCGAGCTCCTAGCTCCTCCCTTTACCCATAATCCCCTGCCAACCCTGACTGACCTCAGATCTAGTTTGCTGCGCTTCAAGCTACAAGCTGGATTTTGAGCTCCTGCTGCTGAGTGAAGTTTTGAGAATTTTTTTTCCCTATTTCTGTCTTTTTCTTCGTGTGAGTGAGAGCGAGTGTTTAGGTACCCCATAGCCCTATATCTTTCTCAATTTAATTTATTTTGTGGTTATTTTTCCTCCCTACCCTCGCTGGTCGTAATGTGTTTGTGGTGTGTGTAGGGGTCTAGTGAGTGTGTTTCTGTGCTACCATGTCGGTGGCCCCCTAAAGCCATCTTTTCAAAGTGCACCGAGTGTGGCCGTAAGCTTTCACCGGATGGCCACACCCAGTGCGTTAGGTGCCTTGGGGTTGAACACCTCTCCTCGGGATGCGCGATTTGAGCTGCTTTCAACCCCAGGGCACTTAAGGACCAGAGGTCGAAGCTGATTCTGGCAGGCCTTTTGCCTCCGGATTCGGCTCCGGCCTCCTGTGCTTCTGTGGCCGCTACCCAGCCCTTGGTGGCAGCCACCCCTCCCTGCCTCCCTCTGGTCGGGACTCAACCTCCTGCTCCGGAGGAGAGGGAGGCTGGAAAAACTAAACTGAAAGAGAAGCACCATAAGCGGTGGGCCGAGGACTCCTCCTCGGCCCCGCCAGCCAAACTAGCTTCTCCATCCAGAGCTTCTGGATCTCCTTCTCGGCTCCGGTCCCCTTGCTTCCTCACTGGGACCAGAGGAGAAGGGGACCCGGTCCTCGTCGAGGTCATTGAGGCGGCACTCTAGGTCTGCCTCGGCCTCTTCGAGGTCCACTTTTAGCATGTCAGATGCAGACATGGACCAGATGATGGAGGTTCATCCAGGCCCAGCTGCAGATGGGAGTGCTCTTGCCCCCCCCCCCCCCGGGGAGGAGCTCGACCCCATTTTTTGCTCCAATCGCTCCTTCTCCGACCCACTTTTCAGGTTCGGAGCCAAGCCGCGTTGGATCCGGGGGTGGGTCGGAGCAGACAGTACTGGTTACTTCGGCTCTGACTGGTCCCTCGAGCTTGTCTGATCCGACCTCTCAGAGCCGTGGGTTGAGCTTCAGATCCGAGGGATTCTGTGTGACTTTGGCTCTGTCCCGGTCTGAGCACACGGGTCCTTTGGATCCGATGGTCTCGGCCCCTCTCCCCGCTTCGGATCCGAGTGGGAGCCGACTCTCTGATCCTTTCGAGGATGGCTTCCCCTTGGCTTTCGCTGTGGTGGGGAGGGCACTGTTGAGTGCATCCGGGCCTCCGGTCCTGGCTTCGGCTCCCCCCTGCACTCCCTCTCAGCTGGTTCAGGCTCCCATCACCCGGCCTTCGGGGCAGCCTGCTTCAGCGCCTTTGGGGGTTCCTTTGGAACATGACATTGTTGGTGAGACTTCCTCGAACAGCCCCCCCCCCCCCCCCGAGGAGGTTCCTCACAAGGCTAAGTGTAAGAGGAGGCACGTGGACTCCCCCAAGTCCCTTACGGAAGATATGAACTTAGATGAAAGGGAAGGCTCCCCAAGGTCACCCCCCCCCCCCGAGGATGTCTCCTTTGGAGACATCATGGAAATGCTCAGGATTAGGGGAGGGTGGTCTGCCCCCAAGGCTTCCTCTGATGGGTCCGTATTCTTAGAGGCGTTTGAAGCCGGGCCATCTACTTCTAGGGTATCCCCCCCCCCCGACCCCCTGGTGGACCTTATCTCCACCAGGGCTTGGAAGGAGCCGGACACTGTAGAGCCAGTCCCCAAGCGCTCAGATAGGATCCTGAGTCCTCCTGCAGAAAGAACCCACTGGAGCAGAGGTCCCCCCTGTGGATGCCATGTTGGTGGGGGTGACCACCAAGAGGGAGTTGGCTCAGGAGAGCTCCGTGGTCCACCCACCGAGCAAGGAGTCTTGGGCAATGGACCACCTTGGGAAGCGGGCCTTCAGTTCAGCAACCTTCTCCATGAGGGCGCTGAACTATATGGCACACGTCATCCGGATGCAGCGAGATCTAATAAAAGAATATGCTGCCTCCCCCCCAGAGTCCATGTTGGAAGGGGACAAGCAGCTGTACTCCACCCGAATGTCTACTCTACGTTCCGTTTCTAACACCTCTATGCGGCTCTTATCTCACGCCACGGAAGGAGCCGCTAGAGCTGGCGGAGCAGGCCTGGTAATGAGGCGCCAAGCCTGGTTCCGACATTGTGACTTCTCGGAACCCTTTAAGGCATCATTCGAGAATGCCCCCTTTGATGGTTCTGCACTGTTTGGAAAAAACGTTCGACACTTTAGTCCAGAGCGAGAAAGATGGGAAGACGTTGTCTGCCGTCGGAGTCCGCTTCTCTGCTCCCCAGAGGTCCTTTTCTAAGAACCAAAAGGTTCAGAAGAAGATGTGGTTCCGGAAATCGCATCAGTCCCAGTCTGCTCCGGACAACCAGTCCTCTCGTGGCAGAGGAGGACAGGGAGGACGCCGCCCTAGAGGCAGAGGGGGTCCCAGAAATTTTGGGTCCAGAGAACCCTTCTCTGATAGGCCCACGCAGACCCCCTGAGGGGTTGCCCGGCTGCTGCACTCTGGAGGCAGTCAGGGGGCATCTTTCGAGGCACCTAGCAATGTGGGAGTCCATAACAGATCGCTGGGTGCTTCGCATTATATCCAGAGGCTACAAAATTCCCTTTATTGTAACCCCCAAAATCAGAAGCCTCCCCGACGTACCACCACCCCATCAGAGGGAGGCGGCTACTACAGAAAGTCAGCAGCTTTTACAAAAATGAGCCATCCAACCAGTCACCCCAGATCAGCTCGGATCATGGTTTTACTCCAGGTTTTTTCTGGTGCCAAAAATGACGGGGGACTTGAGGTCCATCCTCGACCTCTCTCTCTTGAACCTGGCAATACCCAAAGTAAAGTTCCAGATGGTCACGCTACAATCTATTCTCCCTCTGTTATGGGAGAACGACTGGATGTGCTCGATAGACCTCAAGGATGCGTACCATCACATTCTTGTGGACAGACGCTCCAGGAGGTTCCTCTGCTTTCGGCTGGGAGCCAGTCACTTTCAGTTCAGGGCCCTTCCCTTCGGTCTCACCTCAGCCCCCAGGGTGTTCACCAAGGTCTTGGCGGTTATAGCGGCCCACCTGAGGCTTCAGGGAATTCAGGTCTTTCCGTACCTGGACGACTGGCTCCTCATCGCTCCAACAAGGCATCTGCTCTGTTCAAGCAGGGATTACTTCCTCAATCTTGCTCCAAGCCTAGGGTTGACTGTTAACATGGCCAAATCCTCTCTGGCTCTTACACAGGTAATAGATTTCATAGGGGCGAGATTGGATTCCAGACTAATACTTGCTTTCCTGACTCCCGATAGGCTTTGGAACCTGAGGTTGCATGTTCAGGCCATTCTCAAACTTCCTGCTCCACCAGCGGATTTGATCCTGAGGGCTCTAGGGTCCATGGCGGTAGCAATTTCTCTGCTGCCCCTAGCCCGTCTAAATATGAGGGTCCTGCAGTGGACCCTCCAGGTGCAATGGTCCCTGTCCCATCCTATTTTCATAAGCAAGGCTTGCAGACGGTCGCTCGTGTGGTGGCTCCAGTCCCTGAGCCTTCACACGGGACGACAATTCTCGATGCCTCCCCGCGTCGCCACAGTGACCACTGACTCCTCTCGCCTGGGGTGGGGGTGGGGGGGCACTATTCAGGCAGAACGGTCCAAGGCACATGGAACGACATAGAGACCTCCTTGCATATCAATGTCCTAGAGATGAGGGCAGTGCTTTTGACGTTGCAGGCACTCCACCGCCTTCTTCCCATTGGGACGATTGCGGTACAAACGGACAACATGTCAGTTGTATGGTACATCAACAAACAGGGGGGAACCAGGTCTTATCCTCTGTCGCGAGGCCATGAGTGTGGGAATGGGTGATATCCACCAACCGCTTTCTCATTGCAATGCACATTCCGGGAAGGTCCAACATCCTAGCAGACAGGCTCAGTCGTTCGATTCTGACCCCATACGAATGGTCTCTCAATCCTCTAATAGCAAAACAAATATTTGCCCAATGGGGGCAACCTTGTTGCGATCTCTTTGCCTCCTCCTCAAATACCAAATGCAACAGTTACTTCGCTCTAATCCCCCCTTAGGGGGAGTCCCCGAGTGACTCTGGTACATGCTTGGCCTCCCAGTCTCCTTTACGCTTACCCTCCATTGCCCATGATGCTGAAGCTCTTACAGAAAGCCAGTCGGTTGGGGAGCAAAATGATCCTCATCGCCCCATTATGGCCTTGTCAGACGTGGTTCCTGTACCTGTGGTCTCATTTGATTCATCCGCCCTGGATTCTGGATCCCCTCCCGGATCTCATTACTCACCCTCTGGGTCTTCCGACCCCCAACCTGGCCAACCTCAAGCTGACTGCTTGGTTGCTCCAGTTCCACTCCTGATAAGGACTCCTGGAATTTCCTCACCAGTCAAAGCCATCCTAGTAGCAGCACACAAACCGTCCACCAGAAGGGTCTATCGGAGTAAGTGGAAACGCTTCTCCATCTGGGCGGAGCACCATCACTTAGACCCTTTCACGGCGCCTCTTACGTCTGTTTTGAATTTCCTAACTACCCTCTTTCATCAGGGGGCTAGCTGCTCTACAGTCAAGGTACAATTAGCAGTGACGCATTATCATGTAGGGCATGAATTGGACCCTCTACCTCCAAGCTCTGTAAAGCTTTCCTCAAGGGTACCTTCCTTCTCAGACCTCCGGTTAGGGAGGTAGTACCCCCATGGGATTTATCTTTGGTTCTACAGGCCTTGACAAGCCCGCCTTTCGAACTGGCGGCTACGGTTGATCTTAAATACCTCTCTTGGAAAACGGTCTTTCTGGTGGCCATTACTTCAGCTAAAAGGGTCTCTGAGCTTCAGGCTCTCTGTGTTAAACCACCGTATTTGGCCTTCCATCAGGATAGTTTACCTCAGGATCAATCCGTCCTTTCTGCCTAAGGTATCTTCGGAGGCTAATATTAATCAATCTATTAATCTTCCCGTGTTCTTTCCCAATTATCAGAACAAAGGAGAGTACAAACTGCATTCTTTGGATGTGCACAGACAGTTACGCTTTTATATTCATCGAACTGCTGGTCATAGGCAGTCTGACCAGTTGTTCGTCTCCTTTGCCAAAACCAATTTAGGCAAGTTAGTTTCTAAAGTTACCCTGTCACGGTGGATAGCTAGTTGTATCCTCTTGGCTTATCACAGTTCAGGAAGGCCTGCACCTCGGGGAGTCCATGCTCATTCTACTAGGGCCGTCGCTACTTCAGCGGCTTTTAGATCTAGGGTACCTTGGGTGATATTTGTTCAGCAGCCACTTGGGCTTCATCTCATACCTTTATCAGCCATTATAAACTGGATGTTTCCAGAGGTAGGGTGTCCTTTGGCTCTGCAGTGCTCCGGAATATTCTTCCATAACGGCCACCCAGGATTCAGGTAGCTGAGGACTCTGTCCCAAAGGTTGCTGACAAATGAAGTGCCTACTTCAGATTTAGAAGTTATGTACTCACCATAACGTTCCATCTGAGTAGGTATCTTCATTTGTCTGCAACCATCCCCCCCTCCTTCCCCCTGACCTATGGGCTTCTGTTTAGGATCAGTCTTAGATAAGCTCCTTCCGGGGCACAGTAACAGTTATATCGGGCAAATTTGATCTGAGGTCAGTCAGGGTTGGCAGGGGATTATGGGTAAAGGGAGGAGCTAGGAGCTCGGATCTATGCTGTGGTAGAAGTTGCCGGCTCGGATCCGAGATAGGATCCGTATCCCAAAGGTTGCAGACAAATGAAGATACCTACTCAGATGGAACGTTATGGTGAGTACATAACTTCTAATTTGTCCTGGAAAAGCTTACTCTACCTCCCTTTGAACCTGCTGCCTCTGCAGAATTAGTTTCTTTCCTGGAAGACTGCTTTTCTTGTCTCATTACCCAGCTTGGACCTTGCCTCAAAGACCACAACTACTGTCCCAGCAAAACAGTCAGATTCTGCACAATCAACTACAGACTGTGAACCTGGCAGCATGGCTAATCATGTAATCATACGACACCTCTCAGTAAAGCTGTGATGGATGTCATTTTGGAAGCCAGAAGGCCTAGTATTAGAAAATCTTATGTTGACAACTGGAAGAGATTCTGTGCTTGGAATAGAGCACAAGGAACTGATACAGCAGAACCGCATATTCCTCTGGTATTACAATACTTGTCTGAGAGGCTCGACAAAGGCCTGTCTTATCAATCAAAATCCATGCCTCAGCCATTTCGGCTCATTACAATACAGAGCCACCAATCTTTTCTCATCATTGAATAAAGCAGTATCTTAGAGGAGCCAAAAATCTAAGGCCTCCTAGAAGATCACCATTACCTGCATGGGACCTCAATTATGTGTTGGAAAAGCTCACCCTGCCTCCATTTGAACCAGCTGCTACTGCTGATATAAAGTTGTTATCATGGAAGACAGCTCTGCTACTAGTAATTACTTCAGCAAGAAGAGTTTCAGAGCTACAGGCCTTCATGGCTGTAGTGAATTTTATCATATTTTACCCAGTGTCTCGGAGGACAAATCCTACTTTTATGCCTAAGGTGGCTTACAGTGTGGCTCTTAACCAAACTATTCATCTGCCAACTTTTTACCCAAATCCGCAGAACAAAGGGGAGAGAATTCTACATTCCTTGGACGTACACATACAGCTAAGATTCTATTTGAGCAGGACTAAAGCTCTAAGAAAAACTGAGCAATTACTAGTGTCATACGCTGCAGGATCAGAAGGAAAGCCATTTCAAAGCAGACAATTTCAAAGTGGATAAGCCATTGCATCCGTTTCTGCTACTTACACCATGGTAAACCTGTGCCCAAGGGCATTAGGTCTCATTCCACCAGAGCTGCAGCTACTTCAGCAGCCTTTCTCAGAGGAGTACCAACCAAAGACATTCTAGAGGCTGCTACTTGGAGTTCTGTTCACACCTTTACAAAGCATTACCATTTGCCTCTTTACTCTACGTCCAGGGCAGGCTTTGCCACTGCAGTGCTGCAGGGCCTTAGACGCACCTAATGCTGTTTAGCTCCAGCCTCCCAACCATAGCTTTGGGATTCTACCCAAATGTACTGACTGCAACAGTGAAACACTAAGAACATAGTACAGTTGTGTACACTTGCCATAAATGTAGATGTTAAAGTGTATTCACTGTTGCAGTCCAGGTTACCCTCCTGCCATCCCCTGTTATCCCCTGTCATTCTAAAGTTTCTTTCCATCGGGGGCAAGAAAAACTAAAGAAAATGGCGTCTGCTGCATGTTTCCCTGACGACCTGACATCATGGAAGAGAAGACGGCAACTGACGCAGGACCCAAGACTTTGGAATTCAGGCAGACTGAGGGCAACCTGCCAGCAGATTACCCGAATGTAATGACTGAAACAGTAAATGCACTCTTAACATCTACATTTATGGTAAGTGTACACAACTGTACTATTCTTACGGATACCACTTCACTCCACCCATCCTCCTGTTTCTCCCTTTCATTCCTTCTCACCCCCCCCCCAAATCAATTTTATAAACGTTCTTTTGACATTTTCCAAAATTAGAAACACTATTACATCGGTTCTGACTATCCTTGGTTATGCCCTTGAGGAGTAGAGGATAGCAATTATGTTACCCTTGCATAAAGGTGGTCCCTCTACTGACCCTGGGAAGTACTGGCCTATTGGTCTTTGGTGTTTGCATATCATTGTAACTTAATAAGCTAAACACATAAATAGTGATATTGGTGTATTCAGGGATACAAGGTCACATCAGTTTGGCTTTATAAAAGGTAGATCATGCCCCCTCAACCTGGTTGAGTTCTTTGAAAGGGTTACAGAGACCTTGGATGAGTGGAACACCGTTGTCGCTATTTAACTATTCCTTGCCATGGCCTTAGTCACTGTCCCCCATGCTGGAATTTATAAACTCTTCCAACCCGGTATAACCCATGCATTGGTTGCTAGATTGGTAATTGGCTGCCTATCAGAACCCATACTGTTAAGATTGTGAGTATTTGCTTTAGAAGAGGTGTCACTAGTGGTGTCCTATAAGGCTGTGTACTGGATTTCCTCCTCTTTGGCTTTTACATCATGGAAATGTCAAGTATACCGATGTGAAATGGCTTAGGCTAGTCAAGTTTGCTGATTGCGTGCGGAGGGCATTTACTGGATCCCATTCTGATACTATTTCCTCAGCAAGGGTTGGTCCAAACAAATGATTGGTGTATTCATCATGGGCTTGCATTTGATGCCAAGAAATGTGGCTTTGTTTGTTTTGGAAAATCTAGCCTTAATATTGCTTTATTGTGTATAACATTCCACTTTACCTTGGTGATCAAGGACTGTGGTACAAATGTTGATAGCGCACACTGCTTTGCTTTGACCATCATACCTGTATGGTGGCTAAAAAAAAAATCGTAGTTTGCACAGCTTATTCTTTGTGGCATTTCCTCGAGGTTCATCCATCCATAATCCCTCTTCTCATTTTGCACGTGGGGTTGGGGGGGTCACTTTGAGTGACAGTCATCTAGAGCCAAGGTTCACACCACCAGGTGGTTGTTCTTTCATACCACTCACTCGCATGCAAACTCATAGTTGTGGCCAATTTAGAATATGCAGTCCACTTACTGCATGTCTTTGTAATGCGAGAGGAATCTGGATCACCTGGAGAAAACCCAAGTGAACACTGGTAGGACATACAGACTCTGCACAGAAGGTACCCCAGATATGAATTGAACTAATGAACCTCTTGCTGTAAAGTGACTACGCTTCCATTCCAAATATTTTTCTATTTCTTCTGAAATCTACCATGTTTGTCTTCTAGGTTCCCCTGATAAGTCTCACTATTGCAAATCAGATTCTAGTCCCCAACAGTAAATATTTCCTGCTGAAATCCAATTTCTCTAAAAATTTATCTTAAACAAGATAGTAATTTCAGGTGGAATATAAATACATGCCAATGTAATCCTCCAATGTCAATATCCCCTTATTACCACAAATCTTCCATTATGTTTTGTTTCCCCCTTCTATCACTATTGCAGCCCCTCTTGCAGTCAGTGTTGCCTCTCTTCCTTTGTCCCTCTTACTTTGAGTATTTATTGTGAAGTCCTTTCTTTGCCAAATTCACATGTTCATTTCTATCCAAATGTGTCTTCTGTAAGATTATTTGCACCTCACACTGCATAATATAATTGCCAAATTTATTATTTTTAATAATTTGACCGTGTAACAGTTCTAATATGTGGTTGTTGCATAAAAATACTGATTACTGAACTAGATTCCACAGTTTCTCTTGCTACAATTTAAAAAAAATCGCAGTCCTGTATTTCAGTACTTAAGGGAAGAGACACAATTAGAGGTTAAGTATAACATTATGATCTCACTTGATTCATGCCTGATTGGGCCTACCATTGAATATAATGTGTACATTGGCAAATACTTCAAGTACCTAAACCAGCAGATGTTTTCATCACCAAAAAGATCGCTGGTTTCCATGCCCTTATTCTAATAGACCAAAAGCCTTTGCTGCTCTGTGTCGTACAGACTCTTGAAGAGTGATCTCTTAACTTTGTGCCGTGAATGACCCTGCATCCTTTGAACTCTTTCACCTAAAGAGAGGCAGTGTTGAAGCAAGTATCTGATTATCTTCGTGTTTCACTGTTACAGCCATTACATTTGAGTTATCGGACTGCAGGTAGCCCTCAGCCGGCCTGAATATTGAAGTCTTGGATTCCTGCGTCGGATGCTGTCTCTTCCATGACGTCAGGTTGTCTGGTAAAAAAACATGCAGCCGACGTCATTACATTAGTCTTTCTTGCCGTGCCCGAAGAAGAAGCAGTTCGCAAGTGCTGGTTGGCTGACTCCTGACACTTTTGTTTTCAAGCTTCAGAATTGAAGTCTTCGAAAAAAGCTAAGTACTCTTTTGAGGATCCTTTTTCTTGCTTTTAACCGGTCAGTAAAAGTTAACAGTTGTCTTACCTGTGGAAAGCAAATACCTCAAAGGTTTTCATTCGTACTGCATTCCTTACTTAGGCCCAGACCACGACATCCCTTGTCGGTTTTGTCCTTATTCAACCCCCGAACTATTCGTCCTATTTTTGCAGCAAATTATTTTGGTACTCTGTTTAACTATCCATAAATGGCTTCGGTAAGCCATCCGACTACCGATATTACGAAAAAACGAAAGTATAAAGACCGCATAGGTCCAAAACTGCCGTCGACACTTCGTTAAGCTAGTTGCCATTTCGCTGGTTCTCAGTGAGGCACTTTCGCAGCCCCTGATGCCCGCTACTTCAGACTCTCAGGTCTCTACTGAGACCCATTCGGAGTCACACAGAGTATGCCGCGAGATGCTTCTTCAACTATGGAACCTGCAGATGTGTCTACCTTGAATGAGTCCAGAGCCTTTGTGCAGGCACCTGCTTCTGAGGGTGTATTCAGACCTATAGATTTGCATTTTAAACAGACTATCTTCATCAAGGCCTAAAACTCTACCCACGCCTAGAAAACAGATGTCCAGCCCGCATGGTCAGGCCCATAGGCCTAAAAAAACAAATGCTTAGAATGGTTGAAGACCTTATTACTTAAATTAGTAGAAGCCAGCCTTCCCCCTCCAAGAGACCTAGAACTGATTTTCCTTCTGATTCTTTTGTTCAGGATTCTGAAATTTCTGTTTCTTCGGATTTACCAGGATTTGCCCTTATCTACCTATGAGGATTCTGATGCAGAGTATTCCATTCCCTCTGCTTCCCCTCCAGAAGATTTTTCCTTTGAAACCTTGCACACTCTTGGGGAGCATTTCCACTGGGAAAGCCAGGATTACTCTGACTCCAAAAAGAGGCTTAGGGATTTCTTACTCTTCCCTCAACACAGGCCTTTAGCTATCCCTCCTGTTCTGGACATTGTAGATGATGCCTTCTTGGAATCTAGCCTGGCCCCAGACACTTTACCTTCAGCTCCCAGAAAACCTGACCGGTATTAGTACCTGATTCTCTCAGGTTCCTCTTCAAGAATCCTACTGCGGATCCAGAGACCATTTCCCAAGGATCAAAGGGCATTAAGGCTACTGCTGCCAAAAACCCTACCCCCTCTGATAGAGATTCCAGGGCCTTGGGCAGATGGGGACAGAAGGTATACACTTCTGCTACTTTGGCCATTAGGGCCTTAAATTGCCAGTTTCATATGTTGAAGTATCAGCAGCATATTTTTTGGACTATTTAAATGGAAAATGATGATTCCTGACTGTGCTGAACATAAAGAATTACAGGATTTAATGCTCTGCTGAACAAGTTGGTTAACATACTTTGCAATGTGGTTTTGACTCTTAAGAAGCATCTTGCAGGGCTGCTGTCACTGGATCTATAGTTTAGAAGGCATGCTTGGCTTAAGGAGCAAAACTTGCCAGATCATATTAAAGCTAAATTACTGGATGCTCCCTTAAACCAAGACTGCTTGTTTGGCAACAAAGCAGTAGTAGTCCTTAAAAAGATGGAGGAAAAAGCTAAATCTATGCAAACTGTTAAAGATTTCCTGCAAGTACAGCCTCCCAGATTTAGTAGGCATTGGCCCTTTCCAGTCTCTTCCAGGCCTCCACAGTCCAAACCCAGGAACAGCAGACCACTTAGGTTACAGTCTCAGACTGCTCACAGGCCTAAGTAGTGGGGGGCTCCCACTTCCAAAGCTGGAAGTAGTAAGACACCCCCCTATGCAAAAATGTCACAATGGCTTAACTTTAACCCTTCCAAGCCCTGCTCAACTGCCTGCTCCCTTGGGAGGAAAGCTCGCCCTGCATGCAAAAAACTGGTAACTCATTACCCAGGACAAATGGGTTTTAAATGGTTTTCCAAGGATACAGATTCCACTTCCACACCTTGCCAACCCCAAACGGTTGGCCAGACTTACCCTCAAATCAGTGGGCAGAGGCTCAACAGCAGGTTCTCTCTCTCCTAAGTATCAGTGCTATTCAACCTGTCCCAGCAGAAAAAAGGGGACAAGTTTTTTAATAAATACTTCCTGGTACTCAGAAAAGAGAGCTCGTGGCGTCCTATCCTGGACCTCTCTGTTCTAAACACCTTTTTGGTAATCCCAAAATTCAAAATGCTAACACTACAACAGCTGCTCCCTGTACTGGGCAAAAATGCCTGGTTGGCAACCTTAGACTTAAAGGAAGCTTACCCGCACATTCCCATAAGGGAATCTTGCAGGAAATACCTACACTTCAGAGCAGGCTCCATGCACTATCAGTTGTCTGCGCTTTCCTTTGGCTTATCTGCTTTGCCCAAGGTATTCACAAAGTGTCTAGTTTCAGCCATTGCATTTTGCAGACAGAAATATTCAGATATACCCATACCTGGACGATTGTCTGATTCGTGCAGAAAGCCAGGACTTGCTATTAAAACATCTGACATTTGTAAAGAAACTTCTAACCTCACTGGGGTACACCATAAATGAAAAGGTGTCACCTAGTACCCTGCCAACAGATTGTATTCTTAGGAGTAGGCTTGAACACAACTTCCCAGGTGGCTATCCTCACGCCAGAGAAAGTTTGACAGCCTACTTAAAACTACTGGCCACAAAGACCCAGCTATCTGCAAGGAAAATTCTGCAAGCCCTAGTGTTCATGGCCTCTTGCATTCTACTAATTCCATATGCAAGACTGCATATGAGGAAACTACAATGGTATCTAAAAAGCCTATGGTGCCAACATTCTCAGGACCTGGAAACAATGATTCCTTTCATTCCTTGTATAGAGACTGAGTTCCTTTGGTGGGTAGAGGCCTGCCACTTCAACAAGGGGCTTCCTTTCAATCTACCCCCTGCCGCCCAAACCCTAACAGACTCATCAGACTATGCATTGGGGGGGGGGGCCTCACTTGGCAGGGCAGTGCATTCAGGGCAAATGGAACCAGAGTCAGATGCACCTGCATATCAACCAGAAAGAAATGCTAGCTGTACAGAATTCCCTGACAGCCTTCTGGGACCACATCCTTCCAGGACAATTATTGGTTGACAGACAGCACCACAGTTATGTGATACATAAACAGGCAGGGGGGAGGGAACCCACTCATACCCTCTCTGCAGACTAGTTATGGCTCTGGAACACAGCCTTGAGCTACCAAGTGCACCTGCAAGCTCAATTCCTGCCAGGCAAGCTAAATTCACTGGCAGATGACCTAAGTAGAAATCTCATTGACCCACACGAATGGAAACTGGAACCAAAAATATTCAACCTCTGGAACAAATGGGGGACTCAAGAAATAGACCTGTTTGCCTCCCCCCAGAACTACCAATTGGACAAATTCTGCACAAGGACTCCCCACAGTCAAGCTTGGAAAGTGGATGCCCTTTACCTGGGAAAGCCTCTGTTTGTCTTTCCCCCTTTGCCTCTCCTCTCGAAGATTTGGATAAAGATCAAACAGGACAAACCAAGGGCAATACTGATTGGAAGAGACTGGCCACGCCAGCATTGGTACCCCCTCTTGCGCAGTATGATACTGCTGGAGCCATGGCACCTACCTCAGACACCTTCCCTGCTGTCCCAGTAGGCGGGCCAGATTCTGCACCCTCCGCTTCAAACCCTGAACCTTGCAGCCTGGCTAATTCCTTGAGCTGTCCAATAGCATCCCTAAGTAAGCAGGTGCTAGATGTTATTCTGGAAGCATGGAGGCCTAACACTAGAAAATCTTATGCTGAAAAGTGGAAAAGATACTGTTCCTGAGTTTGAACTCAGGAGATGGGCACAACCGTACTCAACAGAAATGCTCCACAAGGGCCTATCCTTCTCGTCAATTAAAATTCATGCCTCTGCCATTTCAGCACATTATAATATTGAGCCACCCCTCTTCTCTCACCCCCTGCTAAAGCAGTTTCTCAGAGGGGTCAAAAATTTAAGACCCTTCCAGGTGAGCCCCCTACTTCCAGCCTTGGGACCTGAACTTTGTATTGGAAAAGCTCGTTCACTCTCCATTTGAACCAGTTGCAACTGCAGAGTTGAAATTCCTTTCATGGAAAACAGCCTTCTTCTAGTCATCACTTCAGCAAGAAGAGTCTGAATTACAGGCCTTCATGGCAGTGGAGCCCTTCATTATCTTCCATGCAGACAGGGTTTCCCTGAGGACCAATCCTTCCTTTATGCCCAACGTGGTGTCTAGTGTGGCCCTAAATCAGTCCATTCATTTGCCTACTTTTTTCCCCGAACTCACATAACAAAGGTGAACGAATATTGCAATCTTTGGATGTGCACAGACAACTTAGATTTTATTTAGACAGGACCAAGCCTCTCAGAAAATCTGAACAGCTGCTAGTTAGCTTTGCTGCAGGGGCAGAGGGGAAGGCCATTTCAAAGCAAACGGTTTCTAAATGGATAGCCCATTGCATTAATTTCTGCTGTAAGCACCATTGAAAACTACTTCACAGGGGATAAGGTCACATTTCACTAGGGGCTACATCTACGTCTACAGCATTCCTCAGAGGAGTCCCTACAGGGGCATCCTAGAAGCTGCTACCTGGAGCTCTGTATATACCTTCACCAAGCATTACCACATGCTTATTTTTTCTAATAAAGAGCTGGTTTTGTCACTGCAATCTTACAGGGCTTAATAGCTGGCCCTAATGCTCTCTAAATTCCTCCTCCCGTCCATAGCTTTGGGAATCAACCCAAATCTAATGACTGCAACAGTGAAACACGAAGAATATAGTACAGTTGTGTGCACTTACCATAAATGTAGATGTTCGAATGTATTCACGGTTTAGTCCTGGTTACCCTCCCTCCAGCCCCCTGACTCTTCTTGGCTCTGCCTTCCTTCTTGTTTGGTGTATTTAAGCTTTCTGGTGTATTTGCTTTTTGTTGGAGGTGTAACCTAACGTATAATTGTTTCCCATTATGGGGGCACCTGACATCTGGGAAAGAAATCTGATGTAATGGCGTCGGCTGCATGTTTTAAAACCCCGGCGACCTGACGTCATGGAAGAAGAGACAGCATTTGACACAGGAATTCAAGACTTTGATATTCAGGCCAGTTGATGGCTTACCTGCAGGTAGCCCAAATGTAAAGACTGCAACAGTGAATACATTCAAACATCTACATTTATGGTAAGTGTACACAACTATACTTTCTTCTGACGAGGACAACTGAACTAGCTCCCTTCATATTAAATCCATCATACCTACCTTCTACCAGTTTTCAGACTCTGCCACAAGATATCCTACAGCCCAGTAACTTCTAGCTTCCTTCTTGATTCCTACTTCACCACTACCTGTCGTAAATAAAATGTATATCCCTTTGCTACTCCTCAGCTTATCCTCTATTAAATCTAACCATGACTCAATAATAGCGCTCAAAATGTCTCCAACTCTGTCCCAACTATCTATCCATTCTTCCTCCCTGAACTCTCTACATTGCACCACACCTATTTTATGATTTCCCTCGCCTTTCCCCTAGTGTAAACTGTAACTCCATTTCAACTCAAATTCAAATAAAATTAAGTGGAAAGTACTAAATTCTTCCCAGGAGGAGACTTTCAATCTTGTTTCTGGCTCCACCTATCGCAACTGGCATCAAGACAATTGCTTTCCACATACTACTGTAATCCCAAAATGGTCAACCCCACCATACTGATTGTGATTTTTATTTTTCCACCATAAATATTAGAAGCATAAGAAATAAAACTATTTAACTTCATGCCTGGATTAACCAAAACAAGTCAAATATTGCTGTAACTGAACCTTGGTTTAAACCCAGCAGAAATTACTTTGAAATTACCCCCTTTCCCCAGCTATAATATCTGCAATGACCATATAAAGAGGAAAGAGGTGGTGGCATTGCTTTAATGTTTCACAAAAACTACCACATTTTCTTACAACTAACTAAAAAAAATTCAACAGAGCTTTTTATTGCTTTTCTGAAAATAAACAAATGTGTATTACTTATGTTCATGTTTCACTGTTGCAGTCATTACATTTGGGTAATCTGCTGGCAGGTTCCCTCAGTCGGCCTGAATAACAGTCTGGGGTCCTGCTTCGGTTGCTGTCTCCTCTTCCATGACATCAGGGGTATAAAACATGCAGCCGATGCCATTTTATTCAGTCTTCCTTGACGCGCCCGAAACAGAAGCAGTTCGCAAGTGCGAGTCAGCCGACTCATGACATTTTTGCATTCGAGTTTCAGAACTGAAGTTTTCAAACTAAAGCTAAGTACCCCGTTGGGGTAACTTTTTTCTTGCACCAGGCCAATGTCAGAAAAAGTTAACAATTGTATTTCTTGTGAGAAGCAAATACCTCAAGGATTTTCACTCTTACTGTATTCCTTGCCTAGGCCCTGACCACGACTTTGCTAGTTGTCGGTTTTGTGCTAGTTTTAACCAACGCACAAGCGTCTGTATGATTTTGCTTTTCTTTATTTTGGCCGAAGGTTTAACTACATAATGCTGTCGGAAGAGCCGACGACCAGAGTTCATAAAAAGTGCAAGGAAAAAGAGAAGGACAGACATCAGAGGTCCAAAACAGACGAAGCCTCTTCTAGGCCAGTTGCTGGTTCTCAGTGAGGCGCTTTCGCAGCCCCTGACACCCGCTACCTCAGAGCAACAGGCCTCCTCTGACTCCCACGCGGAGACAGCTAGGCCTCTGGATACTCACGGTATTGGGCCTTTGGAAACTAGTCCCTCAGATGGGTCCGGAGCCGCTGAGCAGGCATCAGCTTCTGAGGGTGTTTTCAGACCTTCACAGCTTTATATCAAGCCAACTTCAGCATCAAAGACTAAAACAGTTTTAAAGACAAAGAAACAAGTACAGCACTCTCCAGGACAGACTTCCATGCCTAAGAAACAGATGCTCAAAATGGCCGAAGACCTAATTACTTTGATCAAGGGTTCCCATCCCCCTCCTGATAAGAGGCCTAGGCAAGACACTGAATACATTTCCTCTGAGGTTTCCATTTCCTCTGACTCCTCTTCAGAACAGGGATACTCTATTCCTCCCTATGAGGATTCTGATGCTGAAGAATCTATTCCTTCAGCTTCTCCTCCTGAGGATTACTCATTTGGGGCAACCTTGCATACTATGAGGGAGCATTTCCACTGGGAGAGCCAAGATTATTCTGATTCTAAGAAAAGGCTCAGAGACTTTCTTTTACTACCTCAGCACAGACCTCTTGCTATTCCTCCTGTTCTAGATATTGTAGATGTATTTTCAGAGTCCGGCCTGTCTCCCGTCTCTTTACCTCCCGCACTTGTTAAGCCAGACCGATACTACAGGGTTCCAGAGTCTCATAAATTTCTATATAAAAACCCTGCAGCTGACCCAGAAACTATTTCACAGGGTCCCAAAGGGGTCAAGGCTGCTACTGCAAAAAACCCTGTCCCCTCTGATTCTAGGGCACTGGACAGATGGGAAAAAGTTTACACTTCTGCTGCCTTGGCTGTAAGGGCTTTAAATTGTCAATTTCATATGCTTAAATATCAGCAATATTTAATGTCTTCTAATACAGAAAATGTTAAATTCTGAATGTGCTCAGAACAAGGAATTGCAGGATTTATTGCATACAGCTGAACAAGTGGAAAAACATACTTTCCAATGTGGTTATGATTCACTGGAGGCCTCTTGCAGGGCCGCTTTAACAGGCTCTGTTATTAGAAGGCATGCTTGTTAAAGGAACAGACTCTGTCTGATCATGTTAAAGCAAAATTATTGGATGCTCCATTACAGCATGATACTTTGTTTGGTGTTAAGGCAGAAGAGGTGTTAAAATGGAGGATAAAGCTAAATCTATGCTGACAGTTAAGGATTTCTTACAGGTGCAGGAACTGGCCTTCTAAAAATTGTTCCTTTCCTTTGTCAGGCCACAAAGAGGCAGATACAGACACCCTAGAGGCAGACAACAACCCCAGGGCTCATACAGGCCCAAACAGTGGGGTGCTTCTACCTCCTAAAGCAGAGAAGACGAAACACAACCATACAGGATACAGTGCCAATGACTTCCCTCTGCCAATGCCAAGCACTTTTCTTTTGGCAGCACCCTTGGGGGGAAAGCTAGCGCTTCTTTCACAAAATTGGCACACGATTACCCAGGACAAATGGTTCTTAAATATAGTGTCTCAGGGCTACAGGTTCCACTTTCACACCCTTCCGAAGGCAAAAGGTATGCCAGACCTGCCACACAATGGGCAGAGGCACAAAACCAAGTTTCATCCCTCATGGACATGAGGGCTATTCAGCCAGTGCCACAACAAGAGCAGGGACAAGGATTTTACTTAAGACTTTTCTTAGTACCAAGAAAGGACAAAGCATGGAGACGGATTATGGACCTGTCTATTCGAAATACTTTTCTGGACATTCTGAAATTCAAAATGTTGACTCTGCAACAGCTTCTGCCCATGCTGGGCAAAAAGGCTTGGCTTGTAACTTTGGACCTCAGAGGCATACCTGCATGTCCCAATCAGACAGTCTTGCAGAAGATGCCTCAGATTCATAGCTGGCTCAGTGCAACACCAATTCTCTGCACTGCCCTTTGGCTTATCTACTGCACACAGGGTCTTCACAAAATGCCTGGTACCAGTAATTGCTTTTTGCAGACAGAGGAATTCAAATATATCCCTACTTGGACGACTGCCTTATTCAAGCTGAGGCCAAAGGCATTCTACTAAAGCATCTGGTGTTTGTAAAAAGATTACTAATTTGCCTAGGGTACACAGTAAACGAAAATAAATCAAAACTAGTACCCTCTCGAGATAATATTCCTGGGTGCAAGCTTAAATACAACTGCCCAGATAGCTTATCTCACGCCAGACAAAGGCAACTGACTTCTTACTTTGAAACAATGGCAACACAGACCCACTTATCTGCAAGAAAAATTCTGCAGGCTCTGGGGTAAATGGCCTCCTGCATTCTGCTAATTCCATATGCAAGACTGCATATGAGGAAACTACAATGGTACCTAAAAAGTGTTTGGACTCAACATTGCCACAGCCTGGAATCATTAATTTCACTCATTCCCTGCCTGCAACAGGTGTTTCGATGGTGGGCACAGGCCTGTCACCACAACAAGGGACAGCCATTCACTTTACCCACAGCCAGGCAAACACAGATGCATCAGATTATGCCGGGGGGCTCACATGGCAGGAAAATGTATTCAGGGCACATTGCCCCCAAACCAAAGGCATCTACAAATCAATCGAAAAGAGATGCTAGCTGTACAAAATGCCCTGACAGCCTTCAAGGACCTACTTCATCCAGGACAGCTGCTGATATGAGAACACCACAGTCATGTGGTACATAAACAAGCAGGGGGGCACACATTCCTACCCCCTCTGCAGACAAGCCATGATTTTGTGGAACACAGCATTGACTTACCAAGTACACCTGCAAGCACAATTCCTGCCAGGAAAAACAAATGCTCTGGCAGGCGAACTAAGCAGAAACCTCATGGACCCTCACGAGTGGAAACTAGATCCACAAATCTTCAGCATAACAAGAAAAGGGGGACGCCTAGACATAGATCTTTTTGCCTTCCCTCACAACTGCCAACTTCAGAGATTCTGCACAAGGACTTATCACAAGCAAGCATGGAAACTGGATGCTCAGTCATTCAGCTGGAACAACCTTAAAGTATATGCCTTTCCTCCACTGCCTCTCCTCCCCAAGGTACTCCTAAAGGTCAGAGAAGAGAAGCCACAAATGATTCTGATTGCCCCGGATTGGCCACGCCAACACTGGTACCCAATCCTAAGGAGCTTGTCCCAAGGCCCAGCCTGGACATTGCCTTAAATTCCTCATTTACTGACCCAACAAAACAATCAGATCCTGCACAGCCAACTCAAAACTCTAAATCTAGCTGCATGGCGGATACTGTAACCATTCAGAATACACCTCTCTCTAAAGCGGTTATGGATGTCATTTTGGTGACCAGGAGGCCCAGCACCAGAAAATCTTATGCAGAAAAATGGAAGAGATTCTGTGCTTGGAACCAGGCACAAGGAATTGACACGCTTGTTCCAAATGTTCCTCAGATTTTACAATATCTGAGATGCTGGACAAAGGCCTATTTTTCTCATCAGTTAAGATACGTGCCTCTGCCATTTCAGCTAATTACAATACAGACCTGCCTATTTTTTCATATCCATTGCTTAGGCAGTTCCTCAGACAGGCCAAAAGCATAAGACCTCCAAGGAGAGCACCAGTACCTGCATGGGACCTCCGTTTTGTCTTGGAAAAACTCGCACTGCCTCCTTTTGAGCCAGCCAATACAGCTGAGATAAAATTCTTATGGAAAAACAGCTCTGCTCCTAGCAATAACTTCAGCAAGAAGAGTCTCAGAGATACGGGCACTAATGGCTGTGGAACCTTTTTTATCTTGCATCCGGACAGGGTTTCTCCAAGGACAAACCGAACATTTATGCCTAAGGTAGTGTCCAGTGTGGCCCTTAACCAAACCATTCATTTGCCTACTTTTTACCCAAACTCGCAGAATAAAGGGGAGAGACTTCTGCATTCTTTGGACATAGACAGACAGCTACGCTTCTACTAGGACAAAACTAAAGCTTTCAGAAAGACTGAAAAACTTTTAGTGGCATATGCTGCAGGATCACAAGGAAAGGCTATCTCAAAGCAGACTTTCAAAAATGGATAGGACACTGCATTAGTTTCTGCTATTCACAACATGGTAAATCAGTGCCTAAGGGCATTAGACCACATTCTACCAGGGCAACAGCCACCTCAGCAGCCTTCCTCAGAGGAGTACCAACCAAGGATATTTTGGAGGCTACAACTTGGACTTCAGTGCATACTTTTACTAAGCACTACCACTTACTACTTTACTCTAAATCCAGAGAAGGCTTTGCTACTGCAGTCTTGTAGGGCCTTATAGCCACTCCTAATTCTATTTAGACCCAGCCGCCCAACCTCAGCTTTGGGATTCAACCCAAGTGTATTGACTGCAACAGTGAAACGCGATGAACATAGCACAGTTGTGTACCTACCATAAATGTAGATGTTAGTGTATTCACTGTTGCAGTCCAGGTTACCCACCCACCATCCCCCCTTTTTTTGCTGGGACTTCTCTGTACTTCTCTATCCTATACAACCTATGTGGTGTATTTGCTTGTAGATGAAGGTATTGTTTATTTTAGTGCTTGCTTTTATTAGCAATGTATTTTTTAGCCTACTCTTTTGGGGACACCTGACATCTGGGGCAAGAAAAACTGAAGAAAATGTCTGCTGCATCTTTTATACCCCTGGCGTACTGACATCAGGAAAGAGGTGACTGCAACTGATGCTGGATCAAGACTTTGGAATTCAGGCCAACTGCGGGTAGCCTGCCAGAAGGATAACCCAAGTGTAATGACTGCAACAGTGAATACACTCTAACATCTACATTCATGGTAGGTACATAACTGTACTATATCCATAAGAGTTTAATAAAAAAAATAAATACTCTTGGGTGATATAAATTCTGGTTGTTTGGACATGGCCCCTGGCTCCTATACAGTCAACACGAGCTTACATGGTTTCACACAACCACTTGCCCATCACACACCATACCAAGGCAAACGCCATATTAGACTGGATGCTTGTGCCAGATCTTAGTGAATTCACCACTACAGGAACAATGTCAGACTGTCTTCATGACTTCCCAAATCTTTGAAACCAAACATCTGTCACATCCACATAACAGTGTTTACAAAACACTCAACCTGTCCAAGTTTAACTCAGAAATATTCAATACTACCCAGTCTATTAGCTGGAAGATCTTTAAATCCTTCCCTTAGATGTTGTAAATGAATTTAATACTACGTTCCATCATATCCTAAATAGCTTTGTACGTCCTATGAGGAATAGGCTAAAACAAGTTGCGCGGTTTTGCTATCCAAAAAGAGTAGAATGCTAATGCCAGATGGAGAAAGTGTGTGAAAAGAGTGGCAAAAATGTAAGACCACATTATCTTAAACTTCAGAATGCTCTGTAACCGTACTGAAAAAAGCAAATGGAAAAGTAGTAAAAACCAACCCTAAAAATTGGGCAAACAATAAATAAACCTTTTATCTAAGCCAAAAATTCGACTCTAACCCCTCTTCCCTATAACTTGCCACTTGAAACTACAGTAGAATTTAACTCCTTTCATAGATAATATAATATCCTTAAAAGATTCCAAGACGTCTAATCTCAACCCTGCCCAGTAATCACATCCACTTTCACTTTCAAACCTGTGCCCACATCGTATATAAAAACTACTCTTAAACGCAAACCATACTGTATTACAGCAGTTTAACTTTCATTGGGTACCTTTAAAACAGCAGCTGATAGTGTTTGGTATGCAGCCCTAATAAAAAAGTCAATCCAGCAATTCCACATTCACCTTTCTGAAAAACAAAAATCATACTATCCCTAGACACAAACGAGGAACTTCAACAGTCATCACTAACTTTAGACCTACAGCAATCTTATCCTCCCTCCAAAATACTTGAAAAACTTATTCAAAAACTATCTTCTGCAAGAGAACTGCTGTCCTCCACACAGCATGGCTTCTGTACCTCACCTAGTACTAACACTGCTCTTCTAACCTTCATAGATGTCAGTAACATTTTATATAATTGCTAACTATCATCTGTATGTCTAGCCTTGGTTAGAGACTTTAACACAGTTAGTCACAGCAAACTACTACTTCAGATGGCCTCACTAGGTCGATTTCAGCCCACCCTTCTATGGTTCAAACGCTACTTGTCCAGTAGGCAACTGTTAGTAAAATGGCACTGCACCCTCTCTCCAGATCTCCCAGTCACTACTGGTGTACCACAAGGCCCTATCCTTTGGTCCCCTCTTCTTTAACGTTGTCACCAACACCCTCCATACATCCACAGAGCAAGCCTCCCTTACATGGTATGCAGATGACCCCACACTTGTATGCACATCAGACAATGTTGCACATTCCCAAAAAATTACTCCTTAAGCTGCAACAGCCACTGAAGCATGGCTTTGTAACTCACAACTCATGTTCAACCCTACCCCGCCAAAAGATAAACTACTGCCTTTTTCCCCAAATTCCCCTCTCATGAAGAAATCAAGAAGTACATTTCTCTCCAATACAACCTTTGAACTCCTTTCTCATAGCAAATTAGGGTTGGTGATGAAATTTAAGATGAATATGTAGAATACCACTGTAGAGCACTAAAGCCTAAATTGGTTAGAACTATCCCATCAATTAACTCATTACATCCAAGTAACACTTCAGGTGCATCTGCAGTTAATTCCTACTGACTTTTCTAGCAGTCAAATATTGCGTGCTCATATTTGCATCAATAATTCCAAAACATTTGTATGTACAAGATTTTAAAATACTTGATGTCAAAGCTTAAACAATAGCAAACTCAGCTGCATTAATATTTGACCTCTGTCTAGTTCAAGTAAATAGACATCTGTTATGATATTTATATAGATGCCCAGCACCAGCCTGAGATCCTAGTTGTGAAACATATTAGCAGGAGAACTAGGTGAGCATCAGGGGGAAGGTGGGAGGGCGGAGCAATACAGCATATACAAGATGAGGAAGGACATCTGTGGTTGTGGTAAGATTTTGCACAACTATTCTATGTTGTGTTCATATGCTGCAGTTTTCATCATAAGGGAGAAAGCCAAAGCTCAGGCTTGGGACAGGTTGGGGGAGAGGATGAGCTGATGCTTTTTCTACGAATCCATGCTCTTGCAAACCCAGCTCTGGACTTTGAGATGATATCAAGCTTGTAGTGTTTAGTGAAAATATGGACAGAGGACCATGTAGATGCCTCCAGTATATAGCCAATGTCCAAACCTCTAAATAACGCCCCTGAGGAAGAAACTACTCTGGTAGAGTGAGCCTTCACGGGTGAAGTGAGGGTCTTACCATTAGACAAACAAAAGGAAATAGCTTTAGAAATCCGTTGGAAATAGTTTTCTTGGAAACTGATTTACCACCCAAGAGCTCTGGGTTAGAGACAAATGGTCACTTTTACGAAAAAGCCTGGTTTTGTCCAGGTAGTGTCTGAGCTGCCTGTGAACATCTAAACTGTGCAATATTCTCTCACTTGGGACACTGAGGGGCCGGAAGAAAGGTAGGAAGGTTAATGGACTGATTTAATAACTCATTTACCACTTTGGGCATAAAGGGTAGGGTTAGTGCTCAGGGAAACCTCTTTTTGACCGTGAAGGGGGCTTTGATTTCAAGGTCTAACTCTGAAACCCTTCTAGCAGAGGTATTGGCCACTAACAAACATTTTCTGGGTGCAAAACTGCAGGGAAAGAGGAGCTTGCTGGTTCAAAAGGTCCCCACTGTAAGCATCTCTAGCACAAAACTGAGACTCCAAGGAGGAGGAAGAATTGGCTTCCTTGGCGACCTGATATGAATGATGCCTTTAAGGAAAGGTCTTGCTTCTAACCTAGAGGCCAAAGGTTTTTACATAGGCAGACCAGCAGAGATGGCAGAAAAATGAGCCTTCATTAAAGAGTAGGATAACCCAGCCCTCATCAAGTTAGACAGTTGGGACAAGACCACCGGAACATCAATAAACAGCGATTGTAGATCCTTTTTGTGACACTAGATGGAAAATCTTTTCCATTTGGAAATGTAGGAGTTACTAGTTGCGGGTTTGTTGGCCTCCTGCAGAACTTGTAGCACGTCCTCTGAAGAAAGGTGTCTATAAGGGAAGGGATTAAAACCCTATCACCCACAAGGTCAGATTCAGGGCTGACAGTTGTGGATGTACTAGGGTCCCCCTGTTCTGTGTGAGTAGATTCATCCTGTGCAGTAACTTGTGATCATCCCTGGCTAGGTGCAGGAGAAGGGGGAACCAGTGTTGCCTTGGCCAAAAGGGAGTCGCCAACAAGATTTTTGGCTGATCCTGATGAATCTTCAGTAGGATGTTTTGTACTGGAGGCAAGGGGGGGGATGCATATGGAAACATCCTCTTCCAAGAGGTACAGCGTCCACCTTCCACATCAGGGGATGTGGGACCATGGCACAAAATCTTTGTCTGTTCATGGGGAGGCAGAGATGTATCTGAGGTGTACCCCAATGATGGCTTGGGTCCAAAAAGACATCCCTGTGCTACATCCATTCATTGGATTGGGTCATGGACCTGCTTAGTCTGCCACTGTATTCTGGGCTGAGGAGAGACTGCTTGACGGGTGATTTGGCTTTAAGGCCAATTCCCAGGTGAGTAGGGCTAGTCTAGATAGAATGTAAGACTTTGTGCCCCTCCGCTTGTTGATGTACCAAAGAGCTGTGATGGTGTCTGTGAACCACCTCAGTACTCTTGAAACTAGGTTGCTTTTGAAGATTTGCAGTACAAAAACCAGTGCCCTCATCTCCTTTATATTTGTATGTTCTTGTGCCTGTTTGGGAGACCAAACATATCTAACCCTCCAGGCTTGAAGAGTTGCACCCCAACCTGTGTCTAAAGTGTCTGTGAATAACTCTAGCGAAGGAAGGGATGGTTGGAGAGATGGACCAGGGTTTTGTTTACCTGCAGGATCCACCATTCTAGTTTCCTTTTTATGCAAGGAAGGAGTGGGATCAGAAACTCTGAAGATGTGGGTGTTGCATCCATACAGTTCTTGGATACCATTGCATCCATATAGTTCTTAGATATTACTCGTGTGTAGTTTTGCTAAAGGTGACATGGGGATAGTGGATGCCATGTAGCGTAATGGACCAAGGAAGTCCCTGGCTGTGAATGACCTGAAGAGGAAGGATGCTCTGAAAATAGGAAGTCAAGAACAAGACCACCTGTATGGGAAGAGAGGATAGCATCATTTTGTCTGTATCCTGCATCCCAGGGAAATGTGATCCTGCGAAGGGGTGAGAAGACTTATGGAAGTTTTATAGTGAACCCTAAATTGTGTAGAAGGGCAGTAATGAAGGAAAGGTTTTCCAGAAGAAGTTCTGGAAACTGTGCCTGAATCAGGAGGTTGTTGAGGTAAGGGAAGATTTGAATTCCCTGCATTCTACAGAATGTTATGACAGGAGCCAAGCATTTTGTGAAAACCCCTGGTGCCATAGAGAGACCAAAGGGCAAAGCACAAAATTGAAAATGAGAGGAAGCAACAGAAAAGCATAACTTCCTTAACATCAGGTGGATAGAAATGTGAAGATAGGCATCCTTTGTTTAGGGGCGCCATGAATAACTGGGAAGAATGAGGGAGAAGGGGAGGGTAAAGTCAACATCTGGAAAGAAGGGACTTTGAGAAAAGTGCTTAAATGGGAAAGGTCCAGGAGGGGTCTCCAAGGGCATCCTTCCTGGGGATCAGGAACATCCTCGAAAATCCCTTTCCTTTTTGGGAACTTTTTGGATAGTCCTGTGAGAGATCAGGTCTGTGATTACCTGAGGAAAAAAGCTCAACTGATCTTTGTGGGGTGGTGGGATCCCTCTGAATGAGGGGAATTTTTCCCAAACCATGAAATACCCTGCTTTGATTATGGAAAGGACCGAAGAGTCTTGAGTAATTGGTTTGTAAAGCAACAAGAGATGGGCTGAGGTTGAGACAAGGGAGAGTGGATGGCCCTGATGGCTGGTAGCTTCAGACTACCTGGCTTAGGTTTGGACTGAATGGACTGTTTTGGAGCAGGGTTGGAAGGAGCACTTTTTGAAGAGGCTGTTTTTCTGGGCCCCCTTGTATTTTTAGAAGTCAGGGATGGCTTTCTTACAAATCCAGTCTTAACCAGGTAATTCCTTTGAAACCATGGAATTGGAGATACAAGAATGTGTTTTAAGGTCCTGTAACTCCTTTCCTTTCTCCTGAAGAGACTTAAGTTCTGCTGCTGAACTCCCAAACAAGGTTTGTTATCCAAAGGTGCTTTCAGCAATTTGGCCTTAATCTTCAGGCAGAGGTTGTTGCCTAAGCCAAGATTATCTTCTAAGGACCGACCCAGTAGCAGCTGCCCTAGCAGAGGGATCAGCAAGCATCATAACTACACTTGGAGTGCCTAGTTACTTGTGCAGAAGAATTAAGAATAGCTGGTAATTTAGATTTTGCTGGGGAGTCTGGGATGTCTGCTAAAAAGTTCCCTGCATCAGCCAGAATGGCCAGGGAGAACTTTCCCATGTGGGTCAGATAATTTATTGCATGGAAGGCCAAAGTGGCCGAACTTTGTAAACCTTTCCCAAACGTTTCATGACCTTACTCATTATCAGAGGGTAACAAGGAAGTGGATGGTAGTAATTTTGAAGTCTTATCCATAGAAACAGATATGGTAGCCAGATCAGCAGCAGGAGACTTGAAAAGAACCTGAGAGTCCTCTGGTATCTTATAGAACCTGTTTGGATGCTTGGGGGCAGGAGGCTAACAATCTGGGCATTTTTAGGCAGCAGAGAAGACCTCCAGAAAAGCAGGCAGGACTGGAGAGAGAGCAGAAGGAGATGGGGATATCCATCTGCAAGAGGTCATAGTACCTCTTTTAAATGTCTGAAACTTGGGAGCAGTCCCACTTGAAAAAAAACATTTTGAGAATAATCTGTACTTTTAGATTCCTCCTCTGGGGAAGCATACCCTAAGGGGGTAGCCAACTGGGTGGAGTAGACTAAGGACTCCTCTCCAGAGGAATCATCCTCCTCTTAGGAAGTGTCAACAGCTGTCCTTTTGAAGGTTGTGGAAGGAGAAAAGGGCTGCAGAGGAAGGGAAGATTGGCGAAGGGCCATAAAGGTATTAGAGGCTTTGACAAAAAGCTTGCCAATCGGGACTGCTGAGGTGTAGCAAGAGACGCGTTTAGTTTTCGCCGCTGCCTTTTCGGGGGCTTCCATATGGTGAAAGGTGGAAGGACCGGATGTTAGCCCGCATTCAATGCTATGAGAGTACATCTTCATGCACCGTGATTTGTGTGACCCCATGAGAACCTTCGGAGATGATGAGCCTGGGTTCCTCCTTATTTCGATTGGACGCCTGCCCTTCCCATCCCTAGCGGACATGACAGCGGATTCCTTCAGGGCTTCCACTGTGGTACCCACTGAAGGTACATCTACCACCTCTGGCATGGTTTCCAGCCTATACCGGCCTTGGGAGCAATGACCGGAAGAGAGGGCACAGTTGAAGGTTTAGGCCCCAATTTTTTGGCCTTCTTTGGTACAGGCTTGTCCTAATGACCTGATGTTGCATCCATTTCACATGCTAGTTGCTTAAGGCGCTGGTTTTCTAAGTATAGTTTGAGGCTAGCTGACTCTCGAGTCTTGGGGATGAAGGACTTGCAAATAGTACACTCTGTGTGGTCGTGGTTTGGGCCTAGACAAACTATGCAAAGATCGTGGGCGTCTTTATGTGGAATCTGCCTTCCACGCTGACAGTTGCCCATCATAGGTAACATGATCCCAACAAGCACGCAGCAGCAAGAATTAAGGAAAAAAAAAAACTATCTGATAACTGGCACACAACAGTTCTGGTGAGCGAATGTCTGGAGCAGGTGATCGAACAGATGGCAGAAAAGTTCTGAGGTAGGTGTGTGCTGATGTCCGCTTAATACCAGACGTCTCTATGGCCAATGTGCACGTTATGTTGTGCAGTGTAGCACGTACCTTGTGGTAGCATGAAGACTTTTGGATACTGGCTGTGGATGTACAAGTCTGTATGTTGTGAATATTGCAGGGTATGAATAGAAGGTCATCATATGGACCTATTCAAAGATGACATGAAAATTAACAGTAAACTGAAGGGCCCTTTTGGTGTAATAAGAGCTCAAGACAGGAGTTGATATTTAGTTTTGAGGAGGTTGTTAGTTGAACAGCATACAAAGATGTTCTTCGTGTTTCACTGTTGCAGTCATCACACTTGGGTGATCTGCCTGCAGATAGCCCTCAGTCATCCCGAATACCAGAGTCTTGGGATTTCTATGTCGGATGCTGTCACCTCTTCTATGACGTCAGGTCGTCAGGGGTATAAAACATGCAGCCGACGCCATTACATCAGTCTTTCTTGCCGTGGAGGAGCCCGAAGCAGTTCGCAAGTGCCGGTCGGCTGCTTCCTGAAATTTTCATTTTTCGAGTTTCAAACCTGACGTCTTCTAAAGCGCAGTACCTTGTTGGGATCCTTTATTCTTCTAGTGGGGGCTGGTTCTTTTGTGTATTTGTAAGAAAAAAAAAAAAAAAAAAAAAACTGTTCTGGTTTTTAAGCCCTAACTTTGATAGGGTTTCTGTCTTTACACAGTTCAGACTGGAGAAGTTGACAGCAACTGAGCTCAAAATAGAAGTATCTTGATTTTTTTTGATTATTTTTTTACAGATTACTGTTTTTACAATTTAATATATATAAAGCACTTTGTCTATTCAGTATTTTCACAAATCCTTATCTGTTTAAAAACTTTCATTTGTCTCTCTAGTGCTTGCTGTCTGTAGGCTATTGTGTAAACTGAAACATTTCCTCTGTGTAATTATCTTTTGGCTAGTGGGGGCTGGTTCTTTTGTGTTCTTGTAATAATAAAAAAAAAAAAAAAAAAAACTGTTCTGGTTTTTAAGCCCTAACTTTGACAGGGTTTCTGTCTTTACACAGTGCAGACTGGAGAAGTTGTTGACCGTAACTGAGCTCAAAATATAAGTATCTTGATTTTTTTTTTGATTATTTTTACAGATTACTGTTTTTAAAATTTAATATATATTTACAGATTACTGTTTTTAAAATTTAATATATATAAAGCACTTTGTCTATTTTGTCCCACCCTCCCTGTTGGTGTTTTGCTCTTATACTTGGTAGCTTTGCAGTTGCCCGCCCTGTCTAGTGTCATTAGCTCATTCTGCCTAATACAGAGAGAACATTTGATAAGGCCTTCTGTTTCTCCTTCCCTTTCAAAAAGTAAAACAAAACTTTTTTTTTTCTTTCGCCTGAATCTTCTTGTGTTCTGACTGTCCTTCTCAAACATTTTGGAAATATACAGTATATTTCAGAGCATGTTATAATTGTATTTGCTATAACTGATTTAAGCATTTTTTTCTGGCTTTTTGATTATTTACTGCTTAGCGACTGCATTTTCGCCTGTTTATACAGCTCTGCTTTCTATTTAAACTGTTTTTGTGTTGATTAACTGTTTTGCACTTTTAAAAAGTTATTTGCTGCTTAATTTTACCTGTAGGCTAACACACTCAAGTGCTCTAGCCGTTTAAAAGCATTTATAGCATTTACTATCTGTTTTTCCTCTGTTTTCCGCAAAAAAGAAAAAAACAAACAAAAAAAAAAAAATCTTGTTTTCCTGCCTTACTGAACTAGAATAGTCCAGGCTTCAAAGTTTGCTGATCTCTGGGCTTTGGCTTGGTTCCTGTGCTATTCCGTATCCTTGTTTGGATAAAGGGGAAGCTTCTTTGTTCACCAGTGGGAGTGGGGAGCACTGAGCAGCCTATTTGTCCCTGGAGTAGTGGTTCCAGCCAGAAACTTGTAGTCTATTGGCCATTTTGGGTCAATTCCTAGCTCTTTTCAACCCCCTGCTATAAAGCCAGCTTTAGCGCGCTTTTGCGTGATTTAGCGCGGAGTTGCCCATAGAGCACCATCGGGCAGCGCCGGTTAAACTATTTCTGGCTCCGTAAAGTCTGCTCTTCAATTTTTCCCTTAGAACTTCTCTACTTGCAATCTAAGCAGTCTATTCTCTATCTCAGAAGCTCAGCACTTGCTCCTAAAGCATTTTTATATAGGTAAAGTTATTGTATACTAAAAGTACTACATTAGCCTAGAATCCCCTTGAGTACCCATTTCCCTATAGGTCCCTTCTGACTCAGTTACACAGCAAACTTTTTCACTTTTTCTAGCATGTCGAATGGTCAGTTGCTAGCTAGCATCCTCTCCTGTTCAGCTGGTGAATCTGGGCATCTTGAGGCAATGTTACAATTGCCTCGTACACAGACAACCCACTCCTTCTCCCACAAAACACAAATACATGTGAGAGATGCAACTATATAGCCAAACTGGAGGCTGAGCTCTCTCAACTCAGGACTGGCAAGACCAGACAGGAGGAGAAGGAAACCACGCACACCACAAACCCAGTTTCACATAGAACTAACACAACTGCAAAACAAACACATAAACACACAAAGACATACTCGGAGGCACTGATCAAAAATCTACCAAAACTGCAGAGGCCTCCAAAGCAGACACCCAAGCAACTGCCACCTCAAGACATAAGACAATGCAACACATAGTCCTCAAAGTCAGTGTGCTAAACAGTCACAGCCCTTAAGGCCAAACACAATACCAGACACACATGTTATAGGTGACTCCATAGTCAGACACACTGACGTCCCACTCACCAGACTGAACAAGGAAAAGATCACAGTAAGCTGCCTGTCAGGCGCTAGAATCCGCCACATAACACAAGCACTCAGGTCACTCCACAGCAAGTACAAGTATGACTCGGTCATTGTCCATGCCGGTGTGAATGACCTGAGGCGTACCTCCCTGGACTACATGAAAAGAGACATAGAGGAGCTCTCAGATTATGTAGCCCAGGCCGGTATGACCCTGACCCTGAGCAGTATCCTACCCTCACCAAGAATAATGCCACAATACAGAGACAAAATGATCAGCTTTAATTCGCTTAATTACTGGTGTCATTCGAAGGGGATCCAATGTCTGTCTGCCTGGGATGACCTGCTTGACAAGCCACGCTGCTTCGCAAGGGATGGCTTGCACCTGTCACCCCTGGGCTTCCGGATATTGGCAAAGGCTCTTGCCACCCCCATAGTGCCTTTTTTAGTCGAGGCTCAAATGATAAACCTACCGCCCTAGAAAACAAAAATGGAAAAAAAACTAAGGGTAATACTGCTCAATGCCAGAAGTCTAAACCTCAAGATGCACGCCCTCGAAGCCCTCCTCAGTATGGGGAACATCTATGTCTGTGCTGTGACTGAAACCTGGTTCAAGGCTTCTGAGAGCACCCCAGCACTATCCGGTTATACCTCATATCATACGTTCCGGCCCCAAAATCCGGACCGAACCACAAAAGGAGGGGGAATATCCATATTCATAAAGGATACCCACACCTCCAGGTTAGTGGCAACGCACAAAGCATCAGAGACCATCCAGGTGCAATTAACCATAGGTAAAACTGCCCTACAGTTTGTAGCATGCTACAGACCACCCTCTCAAACTCAGGAAACCCACACAGCCTTCCTGAAGACACTGGAGAGTATGAATGTCTCTCCAAACACCATCATATTGGGTGACTTCAACTACCCAAACATAGACTGGGAACATTACTCAAGCCCCAACACCCTAGCCCAAAGGTTCCTGGAGTTCATAAACTCAAATGCTATGGAACAACTAGTCACCATTCCCGCAAGAGGAGAAAATATACTAGACCTGATCATCACAAACATGGGGACAAAATGCTCCACACCGGAAGTATATCCCTCATTGGTGAGATCAGACCATAAATTAATTTCACTGGAGATCCACATCCCGCCCCCAACCCCAGCTAAAAAGACCACAGTAAAGAACTTCTCAAAAGCAAACTTCACACTTCTTAAGACTGGAGCGGTATCCTTCAAGGCCCCCGAGCCAGTGGAAACCACAACCCACGCTGCTGAAACCCTTACAAATGCCTTCTACGAGCACCTCCAGGAATGTATGGATCAAGCAATCCCTAATGAAATCAAGACCCTTTCCACCAAAGGCAGGCGCCCGGTCTGGTGGACCCCAGCCATAAACAAAACTCTACAGCAAGAGGAGAAAGCTACTAAATGACAGAGCAAAATCCCTAAAAGGGAAGGCATCTCTGATCAATACTAGCAAAAAACTACGATCACTCATAAAATCATCCAAGGCCAACTTTGAGAGAAAAATCGCTAAAGACACAAAAGACAATCATAAGGCCTTCTTTAGCTATGTTAGAAACCTGGGTGGAAACTCCCAGATATGCTCAGAATTAGTCCAAAATGGTACAAAAATCACTGAACCCACTGACATTGCCAACATACTGGCAGACAGGGTCAGTGCAAATTTCTCCCCTCCCTCCCCCCCAAAAGGAGAAATATCTATCCCACCAGAGTCTAGCCTCCCAAACATCTCAGATTCCCAGGTGAGAGCTGCTCTCTCTAAAGCAAAAAACACAGCATCAATGGGACCGGACGGTGTCCCCGGCTGTGTGCTACACGAACTCAATGAGGAACTAAATCCACACATAAGGCTGCTGTTTAATCTTAGCCTTACTACAGGATACATACCCAAAGAATGGCGTACGGCAACTGTGGTCCCACTCCACAAAGGTGGTGCTTCTACGGACCCTGGAAATTACCGCCCCATAAGCTTGACGAGCCTAGTCTGCAAAGCTATGGAGAGGATCATAATGGAACTCATAAATAAAGACATTGGGGACCTACAGACACTGGATCCTACCCAATTTGGCTTTGTCAAGGGCAGATCCTGCCTCTTGAACTTGGTCGACTTTTTCGAAACAGTCACTAAGGCCATTGATGAGGGTAAGGCAGTTCACGCAGCCTACCTTGACCTAGCAAAAGCGTTCGACACAATACCCCACTCTGGCATCATAGAAAAGCTCACCAGCTTAGATGTAAACCCATTTTTATTTTTCTGAAGTGCAGGCAAACATAGGGGGATTGTGGCTGACAAAATCTGCAGATGACTGCAAACTGGGCACCATAATTGACACTCCATCAGACACAGACATCCTCCAGAGAGGTCTCATAGAAATGGATAACTGGTGCCACAGCCATGGCCTTAAGCTAAATGCCAAAAAATGTATAGTCATACCCTTTGGGAAAAACAAGGTAACCCCTAATTACCACATAGGTGGTAATCCATTAAACACGGAAGAAGTTATCAGGGACCTGGGGACCCAAGTTGACAGTAACCTCTCTTTTGACACTCACATTGCCAAAGTGGTTAGGAAGACCTTCTACATTGCCCACCTGATCATGAAGGGATTCACATCCAGATCAGGAGAGGTCATTGTACCCCTGTACTCTTCACTTATCAGACCAATGATTGAGTACAGCGCCCCATTCGGAATGTACCTTACCCGACATCTGCAGCAGTTGGAAAGACCCCAAAAGTTCCTCACCAAAAGGATAAAGGGGCTCAAACATATGTCATATGCTGCCCGACTGAAGAAACTCCAGCTCTATTCAGTCGCATACAGTCTGCTCAGAGGTGATCTGTGCCTGACATACAAGGCCATGTCCAACCTGGAATTAATGGACATGCTCCACCTCAAAAAATTCAAATCCACCAGAGCCACAAGAGCAAGAGACTTGAACCTCAACACTGATATAAATAGGATGTGCTGGAGACAGATTCATCACCCAGAGACTCCCTACACTATGGAACAGAATCCCAGTCCATGTGAGGCAGAGCCCCTCACTGACTCTGTTCAAGAGAAATCTTGAGTGGATGGGAGATCGTAGGTTTACCCCGGGAATCATCTCTGTGTCACTGCTGGACAGAGGCACAGCAAACTAATGGGTATAGTGTTCTTATCCTAAGGGGTGGTGAAAGCCACACACACTCTGGCTAGGCTTATAAATGCCCTAGGGCAGATAGCCTAGTATGAACCTATGAACAGATGTCAGAAAAAGTTAACAATTGTCTTGCCTGTGGAAAGCAAATACCTCACAGAGATTTTGATTCTTACTGCGTCACCTGTTTAGGCCCAGACCACGACATCCCTTGCTGTCTGTTTTATGCCTCGTTTAGCACCCAAACCATTCGTCGATGGGCTATCTTTGTTGCTAAATTCTTTCACACTCTTTCTCCATATTCCGAAATGGCTTTGATAAGCTATCAGACTAACGATCTTCCGAAAAAGCGCAATGATAAAGACAGACAGCATAAGTTCAAAACTGCAGATGATGCTTCCGATAAGCTAGTCGCCAGTGTGCCGGTAGTCCAGTGAGGCACCTTCGCAGACCCTGATACCCGCTTCAGATTCTCAGGCCTCGGCTGAGACCCATTCTGAGTCTGGTATGCTGTGAGATACTTCTTCGACTATGTAACCTGCGGATGTTTCTACCTTGGATGGGTCCAGAGTTGCTGTGCAGGCACTGGCTTCTGAGGGTGTATTCCGAACTACCGATGTTCCTATTAAACCGACAACTTCATTTTTAGCTAAAACCATTGAGTTTCTCAGAGTTCGCACTACGCCTAGAAAACAGACGACCAAAGATCCAAGTGCATGCTCCAAGCTCCCATGCCACAAAAACAAATGCTTAGAATGGCTGAAGACCTTATTCTTATTAGGGGAAGCCAGCCTTCCCCTGTTAAAAGACAAAGAATTGAATTTCTTTCTGATTCTGCAGGCCAGGAGTACGAAGACTGATCCTTTTGATTACCAGGACATACCCTTATCTACCTATGAGAATTCAAATGCAGAGGAATCCATTCCCTCTGCCTCCCCTCAAGAGGATTTTTCTTTTGGTGGAGCTTTGCATACCTTGAGAGCATTTCCGCTGGGAATGCCAGGACTATCCTCAGTCCAAAAAGACTCAGAGAATTTTTAGATTTGCCTCGGCACAGGCTTCTAGCTTATAACCCTGTCCTGGATATTGTAGATGATGTCTTCATGGAATCCAGGCTTACTCCTGACACTTTAAAACCAGCCCCTAGAAAACCTGACTGGTACTACAGAGTACCTGACTCTCAAATTTCTCTGTGAATCCTACTGCGGATCCAGAGACCATTTCCCAGGGACCTAAAGGCATTAAGGCTACTACAGCCAAAAACCCTACCCCATCAGGCAGGGATTCAAGAGCTGTTGGCAGATGGGGTAAGAAGGTATGTAACTCTGCAACTCTTGCCATCAGGGCTTTGAATTGCCAGTTTCACATTTTGAAGTACCAGCAACACACTATGGAACTAATTAAACAAAAGATGGTGTTACTTCCAGATTGTGCAGAAAATAAAGATTTACAAGAGTTGATGTATTCTGCAAACCAAGTTAGTAAACATACTTTGCAGTGTGGGTTTGATGCCTTAGAAGCATCTTGCAGGGCAGCTGTCACTGGGTCTTTATTGAGAAGGCATGCTTGGCTGAAGGAACAAATCTTGCCAGACCATGTCAAAGCAAATTTACTCCGATTCATTATCATGATCGTTTGTTTGGCACAAAAGCAGAAGTTGTTCTTAAAAAGATGGAGGAAAAAACTAAATCTATGCTAACTGTCAAAGATGTCTTACAGGTGCAGCCACCTAGATTCAGTAGGCATTGGCCTTCTAAAAACTGGTCCTTTCCAGTCCCTCCCAAGCCTTCTCAGTCCAGACCCAGAGGAAATGGTCCTCCAAGACTACAGTCTCAAGGGTGTATGCAGAGATGTAAACAATGGAGTGCTCCTACCTCAAAACAGGGAGTGGTGAGCCACCCCCTTATGGAAAAAGTTCACTGACTTTTCGATTATCCTTCCCAGCCATGCCCAAGTACTTGCACCCCTGGGAGGAATACTCGCCCTTCATGCAAAAAAATGGATGTCCATTACTCAGGACGGATGGGTTCTAAACATTGTATCCCAGGGATATAGATTCTACTTCCATTCACTGCCAACCCCAAGTGGGTTGCCAGACCTTTTTCCAAACCAGTGCGCAAAGGTTCAAAAGCAAGTACTTTCCCTTCTCAGTATCAGGGCTAGTCAACCTCCAGACCGTTCTCGTGCCCAGAAAAGAGAGCTCTTGTTGCCCGATCCTAGATCTATGAATTCTCAACACCTTTCTGTTAGTTCCAAAAATTCAAAATGCTTACAACTGCTCCAGCTTCTTCCTATACTAGCCAAAGATGCCTGGTTAGTCACTCTAGACTTCAAAGAAGCTTGTATGCACATCCCCATAAAGGGAGTCTTGCAGGAAATATCTACTTTTCATGGCAGGCTCTATGCACTATCAGTTCTCTCCACTTCCCTTTGGCTTATCTACTGCACCCAGAGTGTTCACAGTGCCTGGCTCCAGCCATTGCATAATGCAGGCAGAGAATTATTCAAATTTACCCATACTTGGACGATTGCCTGACTCAGGCGGACAGTTGGGAATTGCTACTTCAGCACCTGGCATTTGTAAAATGACTCCTAACTTCACTGGGGTACACCAGCATCGAAAATAAATCACAACTGGTGCCCAGTTAAAAAAAAAATTGTATTCATAGGAGCAAGCTTAAACAACTTCCCAGGTGGCATTCCTCACTCCAGTAAAGCAGGTCTATTTAACAAACTACTTCAAACTAATGACCACCAAAACCCAGCTATCTGCGAGGAAAATACTGCAAGCCCAAGGGTTCATGGCCTCATGCATTCTGATGATTCCATATGCAAGACTGTGTATATGAGGAAACGTCAGTGGTACTTAAAAAGTCTCTGGTGTCAACATTGTCAGCGCCTGGATACAGTGATTCCTATCATACCTGGTCTAAGGGCAGAGTACTTTTGGTGGGCAGAGGCATGCAGCCACAAGAAGGGACTTCATTTCACTCAACCCTTTGCCACCCAAACCCTGACAGATGCATAAGACTGTGCATTAAGGGCTCACATGGCAGGCAAATGCATTCAAGGCAAATGGATCCCAGGACAAATTCCCCTGCAAATCTATCAAAAAGAGATGCTAGCTTTACAGAATGCTCTGACAGTCTTCAAATACCTTATCCTTCCGGGACAGCTCCTGAAAGACAGTCAACACCACAATTATGTGAGATATAAACAAGTGGGGGGGGGGGGGCTTATTCTTACCCACTCTGCAGGTTAGCATGGCCCTGTGGAAGATAGCCTTGAGCAACCAAGTGCACCTACAAGATCAATTTCTGGCAGGCAAACAAATTCACTGGCAGACTACTTAAGCAGAAATCTACCGGACCCACACGAGTGGAAACTGGAACACAACTCATTCAAACTTCTAATTCAGAGGTGGGGGGACACCGGAGGTAGACCTCTTTGCCCCCCCCCCCCCAAACCACCATTTGAGCAAATTTTGCACCAGGAACCCTCACAGCAGAGACTGGAAAGGTGGATGCCCTATCCTGTACATAAGAAAACCTCTCAATTTATGCCTTTCCTCTTCTGCTCTCTCAGAAGTACTACTCAAGATCAAACAGGACAGGCCAAGGGCAATCCTTATTGCCCCAGACTAGCCACACCAGCACTGGTACCCACTCCTACGCAGTCTGACAGCAGTGCCACCCTGGCACCTACATCAAACACCTTCCCTGCTGTCTCAGCAGGAGGGACAGATTTTGCATCCACGGCTGCAAACTCTAAACCTTGCAGCCTGGCTTATCCTCTGAATACACCACCACCAACCCTCAGCAAATGGGTGCTGGACGTCATGCTTGAGGCCAGTAGGCCTAGTACTAGGAAATCTTGTGCTGAAAAGTGGAAAATATATCGTTCTTGGAGTCTGTCTCAAGGAAACAACACAGCCGTGCTCACCTTACCTCAAATCCTTGATTACCTAGCAGAGCTGCTCCAGAGGCCTATCCTTCTCTTAAATTAAGATTTATGCCTCTCCCATCTCAATTCATTATAATACTGAGCCACCTCTCTTTTTCTCACCCTCTCATCAAACAGTTCCTGAGAGGAGCTAACAATTTTAGGACCCTAGGAGAGCTCCCACCCTGGCTTGGGACCTTAACTTTGTACTGGAAAAGCTCACGCTTCCCCCTTTTGAACCTGCAGCTTCAGCAGAGTTAAAATTCCTCTCTTGGAAAACAGCCTTCCTTCTAGCCATTACGTCAGCAAGAAGAGTGAGTTACCAGGCACTAATGGCTGTGGAACCCTTCATTATTTTCCATGCTGACAGGGTTTCCCTTAGGACTAACCCATCCTTTATGCCCAAGGTGGTATCCAGTGTGGCTTTAAACCAATCCATCCATTTGCCAACCTTTTTCCCTTAATCCTCAGAATAAAGGAGAGGATCCTGCACTCCTTGGACGTGCACAGACAGCTCAGGTTCTACCTTGACAGGACTAAACCTTTCAGAAAATCTGACCAGCTGCTAGTCAGCTTTGCTATACTGTCAGAGGGCAAGGCTATTGCAAAGCAAACCATTTCCAAATGGATAGCATACTGCATTCATTTCTGCTACAAGCACCATGGAAAATCTACCCCACAGGCAATGAACTCATTCTACTAGGGCTACAGCAACCTGGAGTTATGTACACACCTTCACCAAGCATTACCACTTAGCTTTTTTTTTTCTAAATCGAGCTGGATTTGCTACAGCAGTCTTGCAAGACGTGCTAGCCAGCCATAACAATTCTTGACTGCCTCCACCCTTCCTCAGCTTTGGGAATCAACCCAAGTCTGATGACTGCAGCAGTGAAACTAGAAGAACATAGTACAGTTAAGTACACTTACCATAAATGTAGATGTTGGAGTGTATTCACTGTTGCAGTCCTGGTTTCCCTCCCTCCCAGCCCCCTGGCTTTCTGTATCCTTTCTACCTATTCTCTTTATTGCTATCTTTTATGGCAGGGGTATTTACTTTTTACTGGAGGTGTTCCACACCATGTAATAGCTTCCTATCTTGGTGGCTCCTGACATTTGGGGCAAGACAAACTGATGTAATGGCGTCAGCTGGATGTTTTATACCCCTGTGATCTGACCTCATGGAAGAGGCGACAGCATCCAACGCAGAAAACCCAAGACTCTGGTATTCGGGCCGACTGAGGGCTGCCTGCCAAGTGTGATGACTGTAACAGTGAATACACTCTGACATTTACATTTATGGTAAGTGTACACAACTGTAATTTTTGTTTCCATTAATTAAGTTCTTTCAGAGGATGTCACTGCATCCCAAACCTGACTCTCTAGTTACAGCTTTAGTTAATCTTGCAACCTGGAATTTGGCTAATTCCAGTGCTACATTTTCTGTAGGAAAGTGTATTCTTCTGCAATTTTGATTTTTAGAAAATTGAATTGTTAAGTTAGTTTTATTCCAGCTAGTTGTGAAAGTATGATGAATGTTTTGTCTGCAGTTTTTTTTTTTTTTTTTTTGTGAGGAAGAAAATGCTTTAATTAGTTTAATTTCTTCCATTTTACAAGTTAAGACTTTGTTTAAAGTGTGTGTATGACTGATGCTTCTTTACAAGCGTATTGCATCTGGCACTGTTTTGAGGTTTGCCTTGAGGCATTCTTGTAACCTCTCAGATTGTGAAAAATGAGATTGAATTTTTGGTCCCTGTACTGCAGAGCTCATCAAAAAGTATGAGGGGGAAGGTGATACAGGAAAGATTTTTCAGCTCTCCTTTTCCAAAATTTCTAAGGCCTTTTTTAACTCCTTATCCAATGTTGGCAAGAAACAAAATAGTCTCTGCAAAATGCTGGTAAATTGATAATGTCCAGGGGGGGTCCAAACAGAATACAGGAACCCCTAAAACCAAGGCCAGCCCAACATGTTAAAGTGAACCCTCCCACCTTGCAATTCCCTTTTCCCTTCCAGAAAGTTTGAATTTCCACTTTTCTCTTTGGCAACTTGATAGTGTCAAATAGATTCTGAAGGTCATTTAACAACATTACAGGTGGCAGTGGGAAGAAGTTCCTCCTTTCCATGGTGGTTCCCTGTATCTGTTAACATGTAATATTTCAGGTAGTGATTAGAGCTAGTTCTTCCTTCCCAGTTTAGGAAAGGCTTTTATTCAAGGATTTCTTTGACAGAGAAGATGCTTGTACTCCAGTTCTGTTTTTTTTCATGAAAAATTGTGATAGTGTCAGTTCAAAATGCTGTCACTTAACCTGTTAACCCTATCTTCCTCATTTAAGTCTCCTGATAACACTAGATTTAACATGCTTACCACATCCCTATTAATACAGACTATAGGCATATGTCTGAATCACATTATCAGCTTCTGCTCTACCTTTTGTGACCACTCTTGGTGCAGTGGTTAGTCAAATGGGTTTAACCCCAGTTATAGACTACAGGGAATCCACATTTTCCATACTTAACAACTTACCTTTGCAGTACATTTCAAATTGCTCATTTTGTGGTTCGGAGAATGTTTGTCTTTTTGACTCCTTCACTCATAATTGTGCTCCTTGGATGTCAGCTCAACAACACTGTTCAAAGAGCTTTTCTTCCACAGGGGGGGAAAAAGGAATCATTATATAGACCTGTTTCTGAGGTTTTTTACTCTGACTGGTCACTGCGAGGGGAATACCTTGGAAATTTGGGCATTGTCGTCTGCAATTCTCATGATCCCCCAGCAAGACTTTTCAAAAGGAGGGATACAGTGGTATCGGATATTTTTGGTCCCAGTACCAGGATCACCCCACATGTTTCAGTGCTGGGGTTTTGTCAGAAGAGAAATCACTTGGTGAAAATTGCAGACATCCTTAAATACAGGTGTACCCCTCTCCCTCCCTGTTCCAAAGCCATCAGTCACCACAGCCACTTTAGATTTTGCTTAGGGAGCATTTTCAGGATGGATAAAAGAGCAAGGTGTGTGGGATACCAAGGACAGACTTAATCACAAGTATAAAAGATGCTTTCCCTTTGGTCTCTGGGACCTCCAAGTTGTTGCAGAGAATACCTCAGTCCTGTAGTACATTGGCAAGCCAGCGCAAACCAGATTGTACCCCCGCCCCCACTGATCAGCCATGTTTAGATTGGGTTATAGCCTCACAGCTCATTCTTTCTCTCCCTCCCCCTACAGGCAATCCTACATTTTATCAGAGCAAAATTGCTTGGCAGACAAGCTGGGCAGGATAAGGGAAGACCCTCCCAGCTGGAAACTAGGTTAGGGGGTCTTCCAAGATGTGATCCATCTGTGGGGAGTACCACAAGTAGACCCATTTGCTTAGAGAGGAGGCAGTCTGCTGGCAAGTTTTTGCTCCAGGTGTCCATGCAAAAAGGCTTGAAGATGGATGCCCTTTTGTTTTCCTTGGACAGCAATGTTCTTGTGTGCTTTTCCCTCCCTTTCCACTAATATCCAGGGTACGTAAGAAAATTCAGAATGGATCTCCAAAGATCGCTTTGACTGCCTTCTGGCCCAGGCAACCATGATTCTCCCTTGTGAAAATGGCCAGCGGTAATTAACACAAGCTGCCTCACAGACTGGATCTTCTCGCATAATAACAGGGGTGTTTGATAGAACCAGACACCAAGTTTAAGTAAAGTTGCCATAACAGTAGATCTTTGATTTACTGATGCAGTAGCCTCTCCCTCTCTCCACCCCTGCGTCTGTGTGTGCGCGTGTCTGTGTGTGCGCGTGTCTGTGTGTGCGCGTGTCTGTGTGTGCGCGTGTCTGTGTGTGCGCGTGTCTGTGTGTCTTGTAGCGTGTCTGTGTGTCTTGGCGTGTCTGTGTGTGCTTGTGGCGTGTCTGTGTGTCTTGTAGCGTGTCTGTGTGTGCCGTAGCGTGTCTGTGTGTAGCGGCGTGTCTGTCTGTAGCGTGTCTGTCTTGTAGCGTCTGTGTGTCTTGTAGCAGCGTCTGTGTCTTGTAGCGTCTGTGTCTTGTAGCGTCTGTGTGTCTTGTAGCGTCTGTGTCTTGTAGCAGCGTCTGTGTCTGCTCAGGCAGCGTCTGTGTCTTGTAGCGTCTGTCTGTGTGTGTATTTACTCCTATGTCCTCTCAGGGCTCCCCATGTCGCACTTTGTTGGCCTGAAAGCTGTAAAATCTCTGTGCTCAAACCCGTATTTCTGAATTGTTTCTTTTTGCTTTTCCTGGTTAGGGGTCACCACGGTGGAACTCTGGTCCACAAATGATTGGAAGTAGATTTTTATGGTGCCGAGTTGCTAGCCCGACGCCCAACCTTCAGCGAAGGCACGCCCATGCATGCATGTCTTTCGAACGCCACTCTACCACAGGGAGGACATGCAGACTCCACACAGAAGGCACTCCAGCAGGTAATCTCAACAGGAGAACCTCTTGCTGTGAGGCAACAACTTCAAACAAACCCGTATTTCTAAATAAATCATACAATTCTAAAAAATGTCTTTTGCATAATATGTTAGGTTTTTTTTTTTGAAAATGGTTAAGTTTTGAAGGGCACTAAACCTGATTATTTTTAATTTTGTCAACTTAATTTTAGTTTTGTATAAGCTGTTACTAATTTTGTCAATATTTGGTGTAGTTGCCTGCTTGAGCTGATGCTGAAGGATTGAATTGCTTGGAGTGAGTAATTTGTTTTACTACTGTTATCCAGCTCCAGGCATTTTCTATTTACAAGTTTCTGTTGCTTAATTAAATTGAGATTGGCTATGATTTGCATTTGTTTTGTAGGCAAGATTCATTTTTTCAACTGTTTTCTTTTTCTTTTTCACAGTAACTTTAAGACTGGAATCAACTGGCTGGATGTATTCTGGTGCATAATTTCCTGTTGCTTTTGACTGTCACAATGAAGCAGGTACCTGAGATACTGGAAAATAACAGTGGAAAGACTCCTAATTGTGAGCTAACAGCTGACCATACTCTTCTTATGGAAAAAGCAACTGCTCATCTGTCTGTTGCATTGCAGGAGAGTGTACTTCAGCAGTTCAGTAACAGGGGTCTGCCTTTCATTGCTGTAGATAAGCTGAACGACTTGACTGTACGAACTGCAGCATCAGGGCCATCAGAAAACAAACTGGAGATTGTAACAGAGGACCCAGAAGGAACAGGGACACCAGACACCACTCCAAAAAAGAGTGGTTCACCGGAGATCAAGCTGAAAATTACAAAAACCTACATGAATGGAAAGCCACTTTTTGAGTCTTCCATCTGCAGTGATCTGGTGTCAGAGCCGTCTGAGATCCAAGCTGTTGAAGACTACGTAAAATCTGATGTGAAGGAGAAAAGAAACCGGAAAAAAAGCATAAAGTATGATTCTCTGCTTGAACAGACTGCAGCTCAGGCATCTCCTCAATCCAAGACTTATGTTGCTACTTCTGAACCAGCAAAGGTTGGTGATGTTTTTGTGTTACAATTTCTTTTCTTGTAACTTGTAAAATTTGATTTGTAACCGATTTGGGTTTTCTCGTGGTGGTGGGTAACTACTGTTAAATGGTAATGCAGATTAAATGCACTTCTCTAGAAAAGTTCATTATGCAAATCTGTGACTTTTGTAATGTGTAAATCTACGTTGCAGGTACACTGCATTTAAAGCAGATAATACCAGAATAAGGAGAAAATGAAATGGACATTAAAGTAGTAATCTCTTTGTGTATTTTTGTTTATACCATATTTCCCCGAAAATAAGACCGGGTCTGAAACTCTCTCCCCCACCAAAATATGCATTAGGGCTTATCAGGGGGGGGATGCCTTATTTACCCACACGTTACAACAATCTACCTTTATTCATTTATTCTTGTCCAAAAATCAGCATTTATTCATGTACACAAATCAACATTTATTTAGTACTTTTATGTTATTGGACAACAGTTCTAAGTAACGCGTTAACAGTTTGGTGCACTGTATGTATTATTCTCACACAACATTTCAACTTCAGAATATCTGCACCTTGGCTTTCATAGTTATTCAAATAGTCATTTCATCATCTTCTGGAACATTGTCATAAGTGTCCAACCCCCGAATTTTGACCTGAATAACTTGTGACTCCATGTCCTGTAGAACCATTGGCCCCAATTTGTCATGCCTAGCAATAGAGCTCTCTTTAAATGAGCACTACCTGTCAAAGTAGCCTGCTCGTAGTGCATTGGCAGCACAGCTGTCTGTGATTTTTATCCCATGAATTTTTCACCCAAGTCGCATCCTGTTGCAGGCTAGGCTTCACAAAGTTTCCATGCTGATTTCTCTCAATTCTCTTTTCAATGTAGTCATTCAGTTCCATGCACAAATGGTCCTTGAATGGCTTGCTTCTTGCAATATCAAGAGTCTGGAGATAGGCAGTCATTCCTGCAGGAATCACTATTTGATATATTCTCCGTGCAAGGAATTTCTTCATTTCTTTAGCTTAGTGAGTGCTGGCTGAATACCGGACTAGCAGACCTCTTTTGCTACCTTGCAAAACAAGTGGCAGGATTACATTGATCCACTTCCTTATAGCTGTTTGTGTGCACCAGGCTTTTTCGGTTTCAAGAATGTAAATGCCTGAAACACATTCAGTCTTATTTTTCTTGCCCTTACTAATGATTTAGAGGTGGGCTTTTCTTTCCATCTAGATGACTTGTCAAAGTA
>NC_056729.1:500928711-500943711 GCF_019279795.1 Protopterus annectens | reverse complement strand
GGAGAACACATTTGGCTGGACGAAACCGGTTAAAGGGCCCGGAGGGGGGAAAAACCCCACCACTACCGGGTTTCCCCTAATAAACCCCCCCAAAACTAAACACCAAGAAAGGAGGGGGGTTTTCCAAAAAAATAAAGGACACCCAAAAACCTAAAATTTAAAACCCCCAAAACACATAAACCAAAAAAAAGGTTTCCCCCCTTAACCAAAAAAACCAAAACTCTTGCAATTTGTAGAAAATGACGGCCCCCTCAAACTAGGGAAATCACATCCCTTCCTGCGGGGGGTAAATGCCCAAACCCCAAAAACTAGGTCTTAAACCCTACCCAATATAGCCCCCTGGGAACACCTAACCCCCAAAACCCCCTTGGCCCAAAAAGGCCTTGGGAGTTCTTTTAAACCCAAATGCCCGGGAACCAACAGTACCTCCCCCCCAAAAAGGAGAAAACATATTGATTCATTTTTAAAATTTGGGTTAAATTTTGGTTCAAAAAAGGGGATCCCCTCCTGGGAGAAAATCTAAACCAATCTCGCGGGAGGCCTTCACCCGCCCCCATTTAAAAATTTTAAAAAGGGCCCCCCCCAAGTGAAAAAATTCTAAAACCCCCCTTAAACCCCTTTAAAAACTGGGGTTTTGGTCTCCTTTTAAGGCCCCTGACCCCCATTTGGGAAAACATTTTTTTCAAAACCCGGGTTAAATTTCCAAAGCCCCCAGCCCCTACAGGCCCCTCATATCAGGCCCCCCAAAAACCAAAACCCCAAAAAATTTTTCCAAAAGGCAACCCCAAAGGTTGGTGGAACCCCACCCATCAAGCCACCAAAAAAGGGGAATTAAAAAAATAGGCAAAATCCTTGAAAGGAAAGCATTTAACCATTAAATAAAAACCCTAAGGCCCTTTTCCTAAAAAAATAAGGGAAAATTTTAAAAAAATCCCGGGGATTTCAAAAACCCAATATAAGGGCCTTTTTTAACCCCAAATTTAGAAACCTGGGGGAAAACCCCAAATGCCAAAAAATTATTTCCCAAAAGGGGGGAAAAAAATTATTTAAACCTAAAACCTTTCCAACTTTGGGTAAAAGGTTAAACAAATTTTCCCCCCCCCCAAAAGGGAAAAGATATCAAATTCCCGGAGGTTTAGCCCCCAAAATTTAAAAGCCCGGGTAAAAAACTTCTCAAAAAAAAAAAACCACACTTAAAAACCCGGTGGGGGCCCCCCTTTGGCCCCTAAACCAAAGGGGAAAAAATTAAAACCCGCGAACATTTTTAAAATCCTTTACCCACCTCAGGATCATAAGGCCCCCCCCAAAAAACGGATTTTTGGTCCCAAACAAGGGCGGGGGCCCCAGCCCTAAAAAGTCCCAAAAGGAAACCCTTACTAAAAAGATGGAGAAAACCCTTAAAGGAAACCCTTTCTTTAAATAAAAACAAAAGGGAAAATTAAAGGCTTTTGGAAAAACCCAAAGGGTTTTAAAAAGGCAATCATGGCCTTTTAAAAATTTGGGTTAAAAATTTTTTGGGGGAAATCCCAAACCCAAAATTGAAATGAGGAAAAGGATTCCTAACCTACCCTTGAACCTGGCAAAGGTTCACAAACCCCCCCCCAAAGGGGTATCATCCGAAAAAACTCCCCAACCCCCTTGAAATTTTTAAACCCAACATCCAAGGAGGGGTTTTGGGGGCCCAAACTCAAAGGAAAAACCCCAGGGCAGGTTTTTTTACCCCATGGTAGACCCCAAAGGGGGGCCGCCCCAAGGGGTTTCCCCCAAAAGGGCCCGGTCCTTTCCCCCCCCTTTTGGTTCCCCCCATTATTTTTCAAGTTACGCAAACCAGGAGGGTTAAAATGGCTAAAATTTTAAAGACGGGGAAAGGGGGCGTTTTTGGAAAACCAACCCAGTTTTTTTTCAAAGGGGCCTCACCAAAACGGTTAACTTTTCCAAAAGCCCAAGGCCAAAAAAATGGGGGGAAAGGCATATCATACCTTCCGGGAAAAACAATTACCCCACTCCATATATAAAAAACCATAGCAAGAAAATCATAAAAGGGTTTGGGGAAAACCCGGTTGACAGAACCCCACATAAAGGTTGCTAAAGTTTGGGAAAACCTTCAAAATTGCCCACCTACCCTGGGGTTCCACTTTTGTTCGGGATCTTTTTCCCTGAATCAAAAAACCGGGATTAGGGGAAATTTGAGTCCCAAATCCCCCATTGGGAAAAATCTGACCCGAACCTTTCAGGGGGCCTGGAAAGGCCCCAAAAAGCCTAAAAAAAGGGAAAAGGGGGCCAAAAATGCTTAGCTCCCCGGGGGAAAAACTTCCCCAGCTCCATTGGGTCCCCATACCGGGCTCGGGGAGGGGCCCCTTGGTCCCTTTGGACATATGGAAAATTTTAAAAACCCTTTTTGATGAATGGGGGTTCCCCTCAAAAATCTAGTCCCCGAACCAAAACCAAGCCCTTAAACCCCCCCACGGTTATTAAAGAACAGCGGGAAAACCCCCAAAATTCCCCCCCCAAAAAAAATTCCTATGTTTTTGGGGAAACAAAAATCCGGTCATTGGGGCCAAACCGTTTGGTTTTAAAGGGGGAACCTTGCCAATATGGGGCCAGAAAAACCCCCGGGTTTTATTATGTTCCCCTCTTGCCCCAAAACCAAAAGGCAAAATTAAACCTTATTTTAAATTAAAAAAAGGGGGCGAAACCCAAAACCCTATGGGTGGCAAAATCCCTTGGGCAGAAGCCCTTTTTAAGAAACCTTAAACCTGGTGGGGTGGTTGGGTTATTATGTTGTTGGGGAAAAAAAAATAGGATATTTTATTAAATAAATAAAAAAAATTTTATTAAAAATGGGGGAATGTATATAATATAATTTTGTGTGTGTGTTTTTTATATATGTGTATATTATATTATATATTATTTTATATATATATATATATATTAATTTATTATATATATATGTTTTTATATATTTTTATTGTTTATATATTAATTTATATATATATATATATAAAATTTTATATATATGTGTTTTTTTGTTTTATATGTATCAATTTTATTTGTATATTATATATATATATATATATATTTTTGTTTTTATATGTATCATATTGTGTGTAATTATTATATATATATATATATATATATATATAAAATATAAATATATGTTTTTATATGTACCCATATATTGTTTTTGGTTATATGCTATATTGTGTTTTTTATATATAATATATATAATATAATATTGTTTATATATAAAATGTTTGTGTGTTGTACAAAATATATATATACATAAATAATATATATAAAATATGTGTTTTATAAAATATATATAAAATATATTTTTAATATATATATATATAATTATATAATATTTTTAAATGCAGGGGCCTTGTCTCATTAATATATGTTTTATATGTAATTTTTTATATGCAATGAATTTAAAAATATGCTATTTTTTATGGGCTAGATATTATATACATACAATTTTAAAATTTTTCAAGAATTAACTTTAAACATGTTGAGTAAAAGTTTGTCCAAATGTTTTAAAGGGAGTTTAAATTTTATTTAAACCCTTTTGGTTTAAAAAAAATTTTTTGTTTTAACAAAGCTGCTTATTAAATTTTTTCAATCTTTCAATAAATAAGACACGTTAAATATGTGTGAGATGTGGTATGCATCTGATGAAGTTGTTTTAAAACCAAAACGTGATTTCATTTGGGGTCAAAAGGATTTTAAATAGAGGAGTATGGTTTTCTGGGGAAATTTTGGGGTTGCTTTGCCTTATTGTTAGTTGGCTTTTTTGGTAGTTTTCCCCCTGTTTGGGTTCGTTGGGGTTTATTGTCCCGCATTTCGCTTTTTTTTGGGTTTTTGGCATGGAGGCCGGTTTAATACTGCCCAATTTTTGGCCGGGGAGGAGGCAGTCCAAGTTTTCCATCCCCGCCAAAGGGACAATAACCCAATTGGAAAGCTCCTTACCCCTTGGGTTTTTGAAACCGTTTTCACAACACATGAAAACATCATTCCAGGACTGTTGGTTTCAGGCACAAAGTTCTAAACTGGGTGTTTACACAGGACGGGGTTTGAACCCTTAAATAAACTCCAGCAGTGTTACACAGACGAGACCGCTAAAAGTAGGAAAACAACCTCTGCTTTTCCCTTTTTTCATTTTAAAAGGGGTGTCCCAAACCTAATTTTATTTTTAAAAAAGGGTGAGAATAATTTAAATACCCATTTTTTTTTCTGACAACATTTTTTTGAGCAAGCCCTATAGATATAAGACCAGATTTGGGAAAATTATATCTAAATGAGTGTCTCAATAAACATATAGCCCCAAATACAAAAAAACCCAATCATGGGGTTGGGGGACTTTCATTTGAATTTTAAGATTGTTTGAATGTTCATTTTACCATCAAAAGAAATGATACAGAAATTCAATCTTTAAGGGACATTTTTAAATATAATGATGCCATTACTGTTGACTTGTTGTTTACTATTGAAACAGAAAAACAGAAATATGATTTAAGAATGCATATTGACCGGCAATGTAATATTGTATTAAATCACAAATATAAAAAACTGAATAGGGACATCAAGGAGTATGCTGAGGGTAGGCACTATCCTAATCCCCCTTTGTATAGGGGTGGGAACAAATATCCATTAGCTTCTAGTGATATTTCCAGCCCTTTGGAGGCCCAGTCCCCTGTGCAGGAATCTTTTTCCTTTAAATTATCCTGATAATTATCAGGAGGTTTTTTTACCCAGGATTAGAGTTAAAACAGTCCTATCACCAGCAGATGAATTTACATCCGATGGGACCACAGCAGGGGGCCACCCAAATAGGATACCAGAGAGAGGACTGGTAAGTCCAGGGCATATTCTAATGACAGCCATTGGAACATATTTTATGTACACACTTAACGATTACCATATTTACAACTATAGTGATCTTGTTTTGATACCGGGTTTTTCTTTATTTACCAAATTTTAAAATTTTGTGAACATATTTTGGGTTTAAAAATTTTTATGTAAAATTTTTGTTCAAACTGAATTTGCAGCTTTTTTGGGTTATTTCCATGCAACAGGGGCTTAATTTTAGAAAATCCATTTGCAAAATTTTACATCCGAAAAAAAAAAATTTAAAAAGAATTGAACAACAGATTGATAAGGTAATTTAAACATGTCCCAAATTTAAATGTCCGACATTTGGGTTTTGGGGGAAAACCCCCAGTGTTTTAAAAAACCCAAAAAAATTCATTATGGACCAAGTGTTTTTGGAGGAAAAAATGTACATTTTGTCGGTACTAAGTATACAACTTTTTCCCCAAAATGAGGTAATATTTCTTAAAAAAAATACCTGACACTAAAACCTTTACCAGGACATTATTGAAATGGATTTTTTTCCCTTTTTGGAAATTCCCACCCAAAAGGGTTTATATTTTGGGTACCTAAGATCCAAAAAATTTGGGGATTTTAATTGTGGGGCCCTTTCAAAACCCCAAAACCTTTCAAAATTTTTGGGATTGGAAATTAAAAACAACTTTTAAATATGACTATCTTCCGGTTTTGGGGGAATTTTTTGAGGCATCACTAATGAAAAAGGTCTAATGCCACCATAGATGGTATCTATTTTCAGTGATACCTCATTCCACGGGGTTAATGGATGGAGGAATTTGGGCATGTAATTCCAAACAATGATTTTTTGGTTTTACAAGTTGGAATTATTTGGGTATAATTACATCTTTTTTTTAATTTTTTCAGCAAATAAAAGGGACCAATTTTCCTTTTGAATATCATTTTGCCAATCGGGGAAAAAAATTTGTAATCCCTGGAATTTTTCTATTGTTTCACTATAAGGTTCCTGGATGACATATGTAGGACAGGCCCAAAGTCATAGATGAGTTTATAACTTATATTCCACAACAGAATTTTTAAAATTTATCAAATCTATTGATAAAATAACTTTTTATTTTCTCTTAGTAAACAAGGTGAGGGGTTTAGTTGGATTTACAAAAAACCCTTTTTAATGGATCCCTTTAAATTATCTAATCACACCCAAAATTTCAAAAAGATCTATAAAAAAACAATTTGTCATTTCCCAACATCAGATGATTTTTTAAAAAGGGGGGAAAAATTGAGGTCATTTTTGTTGATAGGGGGCCATTGGTTTGATAAATTGTCCATGATGAAGTCACTGCTAGGAAAATAGATTTGTCCATTTTGGTCTGGATCCACATGACATTTCCCCAAAGACTTTTAAACCCATCAGGTTCCAATCATTATTTATTACACAACATAGTGAGGCCCAGGACAAATTTGATATATAATTGAAAAGGGAAATTTGTATTTAGGGGTTTTACTTTAAATAATCTAAAAAACTTTTTAAATTTGTGTACAGGATTTTTAAAATCGAGGGCCTTAGAGCAGAATTCTATTGGGGGGCCCCAAAGAGGGGGGGGTTTTTACAAGCAATTGCAATTTTTGATCAGGGAAATTTTTTTAAAAAAACCAAAATTTTTTAAAAAAACTGTAATTAAATATTTCTTGGTTGTCTGATTCTGGGCATTTTATTAGGCAAGACGGGGGCAGCTGGACAATTTTCAAAAATTTTACACATTTCAAAAGTATTAATGCACAACAGGCATAACAGGGGAACAGCAACATTCCGTTTTTTTTCTTAATAAATCACTGGGTGGAAAAAATTGTTATCTTTAAAAACATGCTGGCAGATTTTGTTGAATCCAAATGGGTTGAATATTAATTTCAATCATGTATATTTAAAATTGGTAAAAATTGTAAGGTTTTAAATTTGTTCATAAATTTTATAAAATATATATTTTATATTTTTTTTATTTATGCAGTTATTAGTTTTAAAGAATATGTAAAATTATTTTATAACAATGTATAATAAAAATGTCATTATTAAATTAAAAAACATATAACAACATTTTTACTTTTTAAAACTAAAAAAATTGGGTTTTATATGCAAACCTTTTTGTCTCATTAATATATGTTTTATATGTAATGTTTTATAAAAGAATTCTAGTTTAAATATGCTATTATTGTATGATTTTTATATACAACAATATGTAAAAATTTTTTTTTAAGAATTAATTTTTTAAAAATATTTAGTAAAAATTGTCCTAAAATTTTTTTTAAAGTGAGTTTAAAATTTTATTTGAACCACTGGTTAAAAAATTTTTTTTTTAAAAAGCTTTATTCAATTTTTTTATTTTTTTTTTTTCAATCAAAAAAACGCAAAAATTTTGAGAGATGTGGGAGATTGGACATCTATGAAGTTGTTTTTCAACCAAAAATTTTAAATAGAAAGGAGTTTAACAGATAATTTTTTTGTTTGCCTGGTATTTTGTTGCTTTGCCTTATTGTCAGTTTGGCCCTTTTGTTTTTGCCTGCTTGCTTTTTTTATTTTTTAAAATTTAAAATATAATATATATATATATATATATATATATATATATATATATTTTATTTTTGTTTTTTTTATATAATATATATATACAAAAAATAATATATATATAATATTTTGTGTATGAAAATATATAATATATATATACAAAAAATATATATATATTTTTTTGTTTTCCAAAAAATATAATATATGTGTGTTTTTGTTTTTATATATATATATATTTTTGTTTTACATATATTTTATATATATATATTTTTATATATATAATATGTGTGTGTAATATATATATATATATAAAATATAAAATATATAATTTTGTGTATATGTATTTCAAAATATATATATAATATATTGTGTGTTATATGTAACTATATATATAATATAATATATAATTTTTATATATATATATTGGGGTATATGTATAATATTTGTATATGTAAAAATGGGTTTTTATTATCTATTTGTGTATATGATCTATATATGTGTGTATATTTTTAAAATATTTGTGTGTATATGATCTATATATGTGTGTGTATATGATCATATATGTATATGTATATAGTATTATATATATACATATTTTATATATATGTATTGTTATTAAAGTATTATATTAAAGTATGTATTTTATATATTATGTATTTATAAAGTATATATAAAATTTTAATGTATATTTTTATATATATATATATATATATATATTATTATATATATATGTATGCAAGCATCTATATATTAAAGTATAATCCATATATGTATGTAAGTATCCAAAATATGTATGTATATCTTATATATGTGTTATATGATTAAGTATGTATGTGTATTGTTTGTATATGTATGTATATTTTTGTATATGTGTGTGTGTATATGTGTGTGTATATGTTTATATATATATGTGTGTATATGTTTATATATATGTGTGTATATGTGTGTATATATGTTTATATATATATGTGCAAAATACAAATATATATTTTACATATTATAAAATATTTTATACAAAGTGTATATAACCCTATAGTTTTTATAAAATAATGTGTAAAAAATATATTATGTGTTAAAATATAAAGTTAATATATATATATATAATATATATATGATATATATAATATATATAATATTGTGTATATATTTATATATTCATATATCATATAAAGTTTTATTTCATAATATATATATATTATAATATATTTTATAATGTATAATAATTTTAATAGGGAATATAATGATAATATTTTATATAATATGTTTTATATATTTTTAAGAATATTTTATATATACATATGTTAAAAATATTTTATATACATATGTTAAAATAATGTTAAATATATATAATATATATGTATAATTATTTATAATGTGTAAAATATAATATGTACATATGGATAATGTATAATATTTTAAAATAATGTATATATGTGTTTTATAAAATATATGTAAAATATAAAATAATTTTGTATATATAAGTATATAAAATACATTATATTTTATTATTTTATTTTATAATATTTTTACTGTATATAATATATAATTATGTTATATATTATAAAAATATAATATTATGTGTAATATATATTTTTTTATTATTGTTTGTGTATATATATATAAAAATATAAAATTTTTATATATAAAAATTTTATTTTATTTTATAAAACATATCCTTAAAATAATACATAATGTGTGTCACATATATATTTTCATATTTTTATTGTAAAAACCCCAAATACATTTTTATTTTATAAAACAAAAACATAAAATGTTATGTGCATAACCAAAATATACATATTTTTTATTTAAAATAAAATATATTTTATAATGGCCCTATATATATAATAAAGTGGCCCCTAAAAAACATATATATATATATTAAAAATACATTGCAAAACATAAAATATGTGTTTATTAAAATATATGTGGTATATACATATATAAAATTTTTCATAAATTTTATATATTTTTACAAAATACATTTTAATAAATATAATATATTTTTTGTATATAAAAATATATATATTTTATTTTATTTTTTTGTATATATATATATAAAAAATATAAAATGTGTGTTTTTATAATATATATATATTATATATATATTTTTAAAATATTTTATTTTTATAATTTTATAAAATATAAAATATCTGTGTTTAAACATATTTTTAAAATATATATATATATGTGGTTAAAATATACAAAATATTTTTACATGTTTTTGTTTTTTTACATATTTTTAAAACATTTTTATATATATATTTTGTGTGTATTTTAAAAACATTTATATATAATTAAAGTGTACATATATTAAAATTTGCAAAATATATATATTATATATAATATTTTATATTGGTATATACAAAATATATATATATTTATATAATTTTATACATTTTTAATAATTTCATTGTGTACAACATATTTTTATACATAAAAAAAATTAAAGTGAAAGATACATAAATAAAATGAACATAATTTTATAATAATTATTGCATATATTTTTAATTTTACAAAATACATATATATATATTTTACATATATTTATATATTTGTCATATAAAATATATTTTTGTGTGTAAAATTTTTAAAATTGTGTATAATTTTTGATATTTTTTATATGTGTGTGTTAACAATATTTTTGCATTTTTTATTTTTATATAATTATTATATATTAAAATATAATGTATATAATTTTAAAATATAAAATATATATATATACATATATAAAAATATATTATATATATTTTATATATATAAAATATATATATGTTATATATAAAATGAAAAAATACATATTGTGTATAAAAATTATTGTTATATATATAATATATGTTAAAGTGTAAAAATAATTTTTAAAAAAACATATATTATAATGTGTATTTATTATTAATATTTTATAGTGTATATTTATACATGTGTGCATTAAAATATACATATTTTGTTCATATTGGGGCATTTCATATGTGTATAGTGGATATTCATATGTGTATATATTATATTATATTTATATATATATTTTTAAAATTATTTTAAAGATATATATATTTGTATATAATATATTAATTTGTATAATTTTTTATATAATTTATATATATGAAAAATATATATGTTTTTAATTAAAATATATATTAATATATATGTATAATATATGTTAATATTTGATATAATATATATTTTATATATATATATTATATATATATTGTATATATTTGTATATATATGGGATAAAATTCATAGGGGTTTTTATAGGCTATCTCCCCCAAATTTATAAGGTTTTTGCCCCAAATTATTGTGGTTAAATTATATTTTAAAAATATGTATTATTTGTTGTGTTTACAGTGCCCCAAATATTTTGGGGGAAAAAATTATAATTAGATTTTTTGAAAAATAATGTTTAATAGGGTTTTTTTAAATAGGGGTTTAGTGTAAATTTTTAAGTATTTATATGAAGGGTTTTTAATTGTTTTTTTTGGGGGATTTATTTTTATAATGTATTAATTGGGTTGGACATTTGTATTAAATTATTGGAATATATAATAATAGTTTTTAATTGGAATATAAGATTTTGGGTTCCCCCTTTATTTTTTAGGCTTTTGGGGCCCCAAGGCAAATTTAAACCACCCAAAATTTTGGGGGTTTACACCCCCCCTTAATGAAAAAAAAAAATGGCCCATTTGTTTGGTTGTCCCTTTTGTCCCGGGGGAAGTGAACCAACCCCAAAAATTTATTCCGGAAACCACGTCCCCTTTCCCCCGGTCCCCAAATTTCTTCTTTGGGGAACCAAGGGAGCGGGGTTCCCCTTTTTTCCCAATTGGGCCGGGTTTTTAAATTTTCCCCCAGCATTGGGAGTCCTTTTGAAAGGGTAAATTCCATCCTTTTCCCCAGGGGCCCCATTTATATCCGCAAATTTGTCGCCTTCCCCCCATGGTTTTTGGTGGATTTGGGGAAGGGGGAGATGCCAAAAATTGGGGCCCGGCCGATGTGGGCACCCCTTTTACCCTTGGGGCAACGGAGCAAATTAATTGGGGCTGGAGTTTCCCCAAACTTTTGGACATATGGGACAAATTTTGGAGTTTTTCCTTTGGTGGGGAATTTGGGGTTTTCCCAAGGTCAAGGGGGGTGAGGGTCCTTTTCCCCAAAAGGGGGTTGGGGACTATTTTAAGGTCGAAAGTTAAAAAAGTTTTTTGGGGCAAAGCCCAAAATGGGGGGGGAAAGTTTAATCCCTTTCTTTTTTTATGGGCCCCCTTTTGAATCCTTTTTCCAACTTTGCAATTGGGGTTTTTAAAAAAAAGGGCCCCTAAACCGGGTCCCCCCGGGCCCCCAAAACCCTTTGTGGGAGTGGGGGCCACCATTGGAGCCCCCTTTGGGGTTCCTTTTTTTAAGGGTAGATTTTAAAAATTTTTGGGGTTTTAATTCCCATTTTCTCTGGCACCAGGGGCCCCCCCTTTTCGTGAGCCCCTTTGAAGGATTTCCCTGCCATTTTAATTTCCACTAATGGCGGGTTTAGTTATCTCCTTTGGGAGAAAGTTTTCCCCCCTGTTGGGCCGTATTTTGGAATGTCCCTGGGGCCAAAGGGGACCCCCTTTTTTACAATTTGAGCTTTGGGGGTTTCCACCCAGGCCCTAACCCCCGTGGGTTTGTTGCCTTTGAACCCCTCTTTTTCCAAAATTTGGGTTTTAATTTTTTAAGGGTTTTTTTTACAATAAGATGGGGTATTTTTTTTTGTTTTTGAAAGCCTTTTTCCCAAGGGAAAAGGTTAAGGCTGGGGGAAAAGGACTTTTCCCCTTTTAAAGGCCCTTTGGTTTTTTTATTTTCCCGAAATCCCAAGGGGTTTAAAAGGCATTTTTAACTTCCCGCAAAACCCTTTGGGGGGGTTTTCCCTTGGTCGGGGGAAGGTCCCCCCTTATATTTTTGTTTAAGGAAACTTCCCCTTTTGGTCCCCTTTTTGTTTTGGGGGGGAGGGGCCTAGATTGTTTTAAGCTTAAAAGGGGGGTAATTCCGGGTGGAGCGCCCCTTTTTTGGAAAAAAGGGGCCAAATTTTCCCGTGGGGCGGCCACCCTTGGGGAGAATTTTGTGGAAGGGGGTGAAAAATTAAACCCCGTCCCTTTTTCGGGTTTAATTTCCCCAAAATTTTTGGTGGGAGAACAAACCCTCCGGGCCCAGGAAGGGTGTGTTTTTAGTTTGAGAGGGGGCCCTTTTCCTGCCAATTTTGAGATTTTCCGGGAGGCACCTGGGTGGGTTTGTTATCTTCCCCAAAGGGGGGGGGGGTAATTTTTTAAATTGGGAAAACCCCCTCCTTTTTTTGGAATGGGCCTTTTTGGGGCAAGTGATTTTGGGGAAATAAAATTTTTGGGGGGGTTTCGGGGCCTTAACCGGGAGTTTCCACCCAGGGTTCCCCCATACTGAAAAAGGGGCCCCATGATTTTTTTTTGAATTTTCCCTTTGGGAATTTTTTTTTCAAATTTTCCCTTTTTGTTTTTAGGGTGGGATTTTTTACCCCAAAAGGATAGGGGTGGGGGCCCTTCCTTTTTGGAAAAGGGGGGACAGGGGAAAGCCCCCCTTAGGGGGTTTTTTAAGGGTGGGTTCCCCCCAGAAATGGATTTTCCCCTTTTTGGGAAAGACTTGGTTTTAAATTTTTAATTTTTCCTATATTTTCATCCTTGGGGGGAAGGGAAAGGATTTGGGGAAAGGGCTTCCGGGGACTTGGGTTTGTTTTTTCCCCTGGCCAGGGGGGCCTTAAAGGTCCACACCAGTCTTTATGTGTAATTTGCTTTGGGAAATTCCCATGGCTTTTTTTTTGGGGGGGGCGGATTTGGCCATAGGAAATTTTTGTGACCCCCCCTTTTTAGGGTATACCCGTGTGGACATTTGGGGCCCCTTTTTACAATAGTTTGGGGTTTTTTTCCTTTGGGGCGTGACTGCTTTCCATGGGTTTTTTTTTATTTTTCTTTTTTTAGGAATTTTTTGGGTGGTTTAGGCCCCCTTTTTAGGGAAAATTTTTTCCCAAACCCCATATTCGGGTTTGGTTTTAAGTAACCCCAAAATTTATGGTTTTTGGGGTTTAATTTTCCCTCCTGTCTTCGGGGGGTTTCCCGAGTTTTAGAGGGTGGGCCCCCGTTTTCAAAAAGCTCAAATTTGTAAGAGTTTTGTAAGGGGAAGGGGTTTTCACCTGGGGGGTTTCAAGCCTTTAAGTTGTTACCAACCGGAGGGTTTTAAAAACCTTTAATTGAAAAAATTGGGGAAATCCTTTTGGGGAGTGGGGGGGGGTTTTAAAGGGTGATTTTATAAAACCCTTTTGTGGCCGGGGGCCCAGGAACCCTTTAACCAAGGTTTTTAAATTAAAGCAAAAGACAAAAAAAATTTCTTTTTTAATGAAAAAAGGGTAAAACGTGCAATTTTAGATTTAAATTTGGATTACAGAACCCCCAAATTTTCCCGTTTTTAGGGGGGTTTGGTTTAGGAAAAAAAGCCCCTAAAAACAAAATAATTGGGGTGGCAAAAGCCCAAACCAATAACCAATTTCCCCGGGTACAGGGGCAAAAGGGCCTTCCTTTCCAAACCCCGCCGGGGCGGGCCAAACCTTTCTCCCACAAAACAGACCCCGGGCCCCTTTGAAAAAAACCGGCCTTAAGCCCCAATTTTTAAAAGCTAAAACACTTGGTCTCTAATTTGGGGATTCCCCCTTGGGAAGGGAAAAATACCCGCCCCCCCAGGGCCCCAAAACCCCCTTGGGGAAAACAAACTTCTAAGCCCAATGTTTTCCAAAGGGGGGTTGGTCTCATGTTCAACCAAACATAAAAATACCTTGAAAATTTGGAAAAATTCTGGTTGGAAATTAAAAACCCGGGTTGTTTAGGGGAAAATTTTAGCCCGAAAAGGGCCCCCTTCGTGAAAAACCCTTCTCCTTGTTTCCCGCCCGGTGAAAGGGGAGCCAGTTTCCCACAAGGGGTCAAACCAGAACCCAAGTAAAAAATTTTTGGGTTTTTAAAGGGCCCAAGGGCTTAAAAAGTTTACACTTTTTGTGGAATGGTTCTTGGGTTCTTGAAGGGTAAACATTTTTTGGGTGCGCCCCCCTTTAGGCCCTCTGGGGAAAAAATTTTAAAACCAAAAACCCCCGAATATTCGGTTTTAGTTTTTGATTCAAAATGGAAATGGTAAAAAACATTTTTGGAGGTGGTTTTTTTTTTTTTCCCCCGTCTGGTCGCCCGTTTAGGTTGAAAAGAGTTCAAAAAAAACCTAAAATTTCCCCAAAACGCTTCTCCAAATATTTGTTTAAAAAAAGGGGGGGGAAAAGAATTTTTTTTTTTTTTTTTTTTGAGGGGTTTTTAAAATTGCCTAAATTTTAAAAATTCACCAGTTGGGGGAGAAAAAGATTGGGGCAACTGACCTTTAATGCCAAAAAAAATTAAACCAAAAAACAAAGGGGTGGGGAAAAGAAAAGGGTAAAATTTTTTAAATTTTAAAATTTAAAAAATTTAAATTGTTTTTTTGGGGAAAAAATGCCAAAAAGGGAAATTAAAACCAAAAGTTTTAAAAAACAAGTTCTTTTTGCCAAAAAAGAAAAACAGGAAATTTTTTTCAAGTTTTAA
>NC_056729.1:500903711-500921211 GCF_019279795.1 Protopterus annectens | reverse complement strand
AAACTGATTTTTTTTTTTAATTTACTTGTAGCAGCAGTCATTATGGCTATAGGTACCTTAGGGATGTCTCATGTTGTACAGAACATTTGTCTGCAAGAACCTTTGCTAAGTCCTGTGGATAGATGATTGCTTCATTGTTTATTGCTAATGGGTTGCTGTTAGAATACTTCCTTTTCAGTTTTTGATGTATTTAAAAACACACAAAGGAACTCTCAAACAAACAAGGTAAGTACGAGGTAGGTGCTGAAATCGCTTATTTAGCTCTCTCATCTACAGTGAGACTTAAGAATATGTAAAAAAAAAAAAAAAAAAAAAAAACTAAAAACATGTATGCTTAAATAACCATCCCGTTGCTACCATGTGATAAAAACATCCAGTTTAATTCATAAAACACTGGACAAGACAGGCATAGTACTACACTCATATATAAAACATTCTTCACATTACAGTCAATCTTCCCCTTCAAATAAATCAATATGGCCATACCCTACATTTTTTGTGTTCCTGTATGTATATATTTAAATTTTGTCATTTTTCACTTTGTGTTCTCTACTCTATTCCTTATATTAAAACCATTTCTAAATGTAAATAACTGTTCTTTACCTATTTTCTCTAACAAACCTTCATGCTGCCCTAATGTGTTCCAATATCTTCTGAATTGCTTTTTGTAGAGCACAAAAGCGCTTATGTTGTAATAAAGAATCTCTCTTATATTTTTATATTTCAGCTGTGCTTGGTCTTTGCTGTAGGCCTTTTTTAGTTCTGTTTAATTTCCGTAATATTCTTGTTGTTGGGGATAAAGGTAAATACAAGGAAAACTATAATTCTTGTTTTTACTTCTTTCTAAATTGTTTGTCTAACTCTTAACTGTTCCTTCAAATGGGTTGTGCAGAATGTATTCTTTTCACCAATTACTTCCTCTGTCATCGACTTGGCAGGTTATGGCCTGTCCAAAATGCATCTGTCTCAGTTTTATAACTTCCACATTAAAAACCCCCATCATCTGAAGTTAGACAGGGTAACCTAATGAACTGTCATTTTTAATAATGTTGTATTTGACTCTGTAATTATGTGCACTGATGTTCTTCGTGTTTCACTGTTGCAGTCCTAACTGTAGGGTGATCCTGCCGGTAGGCAGCCCGAGGTCGGCCAGAATTCCTAAGTCTGGGTCCGGCGTCAGCTGTACCAGCAAGTACCCTGACGTCAGAACGCAGAAGTATAAAGCAGACAGCCGACGCCATCTTTTTCAGTCTTTCTTGCCGTGCGGTGGAAAGCAGCTCGCAAGTCGTTGGTTGGCGCATTCAGGACAACATGCTTGATTGTCGTCGGTCCGAAGTTTCAACTTCTCTTCTCAAGCTAAGTACCCCGTTGGGGAATCTTTTTCTTGTTCCTCCGATGTCAGAAAAAGTTAATAATTGTATATCGTGTGGAAAACAAATACCTCATAAAGATTTCCACTCTTACAGTCTACCTTGCTTAGGCCCTGACCACGACGTTTCTTGCTGTCTGTTCTCTGCCAGGTTTAATTCTTGCACTATCAAACCTAGGTACGATTGGGCCTTAAATTATTTCGGTAGACTATTCAATTACAGGATGTCGTCGGATACTTTACAGACATCTGGAATTCAAAAGAAACGCAAAGACAAGGATAGGCCTCCGAGGTCCAGACAGGATACTTTGCAGCCGGAGCCAGCTTCGGGTTCGGCGGTAGTCAGTGAGGCGCTTTTGCAGCCCCTGTCGTCCGCCACTTCGGAACCGATGGCCGACACGGACTCCCATGGGGAGCCATCTAGGCCTAGTATTTGAGCTGCTGCAGGACCTTCGGACGTCGCTCCTTCAGATGGGTCCGGAACCGCTGTGCAGGTACCGGCTTCTGAGGGAGTTTTCAGGACTTCTCATATCACTGTTTCTACAAAGGCAAAGGCAAAGTCAAAGACTCCAGTAAAATCAAGGGGTTCTTCACAAGCTGCTTCGGATACAGCCCCCAAGACCCAGAAGCAATTACTACGGATGGCTGAGGATTTACTTACAATGATTAGGGGTTCTCACCCTCCTCCTGAAAAAAGGCCTAGACAGGATATACCTTATGATTCCTCTGATCAGGCTTCTGTGTCTTCTGTCTCTTCCTCTGACCAGGATTATTCTTTTCCTCCTTATGAGGATTCTGATGCAGAGGACTCTATTCCCTCTGCTTCTCCCCTGGAAGATTTCTCTTTTGGGGAAACCTTGCATGAGATGAGAGAGCATTTTCATTGGGACGGTCAGGATTATTCTGCTTCCAAAATGAGACTTAGGGAATTTCTCCTTCTCCCTCAACACAGGCCTTTGGCTATTCCTCCTGTACTTGATATTGTGGATGATGCTTTTTCTGAAGCTAACCTGAATCCTGATTCCTTGCCTCCGGCTCCTTCTAAGCCTGATAGATTTTACAGAGTCCCTGATTCCCATCAATTCTTATTCAAGAACTCTTCTGCAGATCCTGAAACTATTTCTTAGGGTTCTAAGGCTGCTAAGGCCGCTTCTTCCAAGAATCCTATTCCCTCTGAAAAGGATTCTCGTGCCTTGGACAGGTGGAGCAAAAAGGTTTATACTTCAGCTACGCTTTCTATTAGAGCTTTAAACTGCCAGTTTCACATGTTCATGTATCAGCAATTTTTTTTGTCTGTTTTAAAACAAAGGCTTTCTACCTTTCCTGCATGTGCAGAAGACAAGGAGTTACAGGATGTATTGCATGCAACTGAACAAGTTAGCAAACGTAGTTTACATTGTGGCTTTGATGCCTTAGAAGCTTCTTGCATGGCCGCAGCCTCTGGTACTGTTATCAGAAGACATGCTTGGCTTCGTGAGCAGAATTTACCTGAGCAGGTTAAGGCTAAATTGTTAGATGCCCCTGTTCAGCATGTTGTTTTATTTGGATCCAAGGCTGAGGAGGTTATTAAAAAGATGGAAGAAAAAGCAAAATCTATGCAGACTGTTAAAGATTTCTTACAGGTTCAGCCTCCTAGATTTTCTAGAAATTGGCCCTCCAAAAATTGGTCCTTTCCCACGTCTGACAGGCCTCAAAGGGGAAGATATAGATGCTCCAGAGGTCGGGCACAGGCCTCTTTCAGGTCCAGACAGTGGACTGCTTCTTCGCCTAGGAGGTGAGAAGACCGATCCCAATCACAAAGGAAGCAGACCCAATGACTCTCTCGGTTGGGCTACAGGTCCTTCTTGCCTGGAAGCCCCTCTCGGAGGAAAACTCTATTTTCTACCAAAATTGGACTCGTATTACCCAGGACAGATGGGTGTTAGACGTGATTTTAAGAGGCTACAAATTCCACTTTCATACTTTGCCAAGGTCTTCCAGTTGGCCAGATCTGCCAAAACATCAATGGTCAGAGGCCTTAAATCAAGTGGACGCTTTATTGGCCATGAGAGCCATAGATCCTGTCCCACTTCCAGAGATGGGAAAAGGTTTTTACTCAAGACTGTTTCTAGTCCCAAGAAAACAAAACTCATGGAGACCTATTCTGGACCTCTCAATATTAAATACCTTTCTGGAGATTCCAAAATTCAAGATGCTTACTCTGCAGCAACTTCTTCCCATACTCTCCCAGGATGCTTGGATGGTGACATTGGACTTGAAGGAAGCCTACTTACACATTCCCATCAGACGGGAACGCAGAAAATATCTCCGATTCAAGGCAGGTTCGAGACACTTTCAATTCTCTGTACTGCCCTTTGGCTTATCTACTGCGCCCAGAGTCTTTACCCAGTGCCTGGCTCCAGTAGTAGCTTACTGCAGACTCCAAGAGATTCAAATTTACCCCTATCTGGATGACTGCCTTATTCAGGCGGACAGCAAGGACCTTTTACTTCAACATCTGCACTTTGTTCAGCGTCATCTTCTGCTACTGGGATTCTCAGTGAATACAAAAAAGTCACATTTGATCCCCTCAACAAATGATCTTCTTGGGAGCTCTTCTAAACACAAGCTTGCAAAGGGCCTTCCTTACTCCAGAAAAACAAGTACAACTGGCAGCAATTTTCAAGACCTTGGCTACCTTAACTCAGCTCACTGCAAAGAAATTCCTGCAGGCATTGGGTTACATGGCTTCTTGCATCCTGTTGATACCAAATGCAAGGCTTCATATGAGAAAACTTCAGTGGTACCTAAAGAGTGTATGGTCTCAGCATCACCACAGTCTGGATACAATGATACGTCTGATTCCCTGCCTCCAAAAAGAATTCCTTTGGTGGTCCAGGTCTTGTGCTTTAAACAAAGGGAATCCCTTTCGTTTGCCTCCTTCTCAGATCATAACCACAGACGCTTCGGATTATGCTTGGGGAGCTCATTTTCTAGACAATTGCCAGCAGGGCTCTTGGACAAAGAAGCATCTTCCCTGGCACATCAACTTGAAGGAAATGGCAGTCGAAAATGCTCTTCTAGCCTTCCAGAATCTTTTGCAACCAGGACATCTGATTCGGACAGACAATACCACAGTCATGTGGTACATAAACAAGCAAGGGGGCTCTCACTCTTACCCCCTTTGCAGACTCGCCATGAGTCTATGGGACACGGCTCTAACTATGAATCTGCATCTTCAAGCTCAATTCATTCCAGGAAAACAAAATCTGTTAGACAGCCTAAGCAGAAATCTTTTGGATCCTCACGAATGGATGTTGGACCCCAATTTATTCAGCAAGATTACAGCAGTTTGGGGTTGTCCTCAGATCTGTTTGCATCCCGTCTCAATCATCAGTTGCCTCTCTTTTGCACCAGGTCCTTCCACAAAACAGCTTGGAAAGTGGATGCCCTGTCTTTCAGCTGGAGGAATCTTTCGGGATATGCCTTCCCTCTTTCTTTTTTGCCTCTGGTGTTACTGAAAATAAAACAGGACAGACCCAGGATGATCATTCTGATAGCTCCCAATTGGCCTTGGCAGTTTTGGTATCCAACTCTACGACACCTGTTCTTGGAACCTCCATGGATTCTGCCTCTGTCTCCTTCTCTTCTGTCCCAGCATCAGGGTCAGATGCTACACTCTCAGATCAAGACTCTATGCCTGGCAGCTTGGCTCTACAAGGGCTTTTGATTCCTTCTGCTCTTCCCAAACAAGTTTTGGATGTTCTCTTAGAAGCTAGACGACCTAGCACTAGAAAATCTTATGCTTCTAAATGGAAAAGATTTTGTATTTGGATGCAGGATCGAGGTTCTGATCCTTTGTTGCTTGATATTTCCTCCATTTTACTTTACCTCTTTTTCTTCCATCAAAATCCATGCTTCTGCTATCTCGGCTCATTTCAACACTGATCCCCCCATCTTTTCTCACCAGCTGGTGAGAATTCTTGAGAGGGGCAAAGAATTTAAGACCTCCCAGGACGACTCCTGTTCCTGCTTGGGATCTTAATTATGTTTTGGATAAACTTACTTTACCTCCCTTTGAGCCTGCTGCTGCTTCGGATATCAAGTTTCTATCCTGGAAGACAGCTATCTTGTTAGCATTGACTTCTGCCAGAAGGGTGTCAGAGTTGCAAGCTCTCATGGCTGTGGAACCATACCTTATTTTCCACCAAGACAGAGTTGCCTTGAGGACCAATCCTACTTTTATGCCTAAGGTGATTTCTAAAGTGGCTTTAAATCAGACTATTCACCTTCCTACTTTCTTTCCGAATCCTCAAAACAAAGGGGAAAGGATTTTGCATTCATTGGACGTACACAGACAACTACGGTTTTACCTGGACAAAACTAAAGATTTCAGAAAATCTGATCAGTTGCTTATCTCTTATGCCTCCAGCTCCCTAGGCAAGGCTATTTCAAAACAAACTATTTCCAAATGGATTGCTCATGGGATAAGGTTTTGTTACTCTCACTTTGGGAAACGGATTCCAGGTACTGTTAGAAGTCATTCTACTAGAGCAGCTGCCACTTCAGCAGCCTTTCTCAGAGGAGTTCCTACCAAGGACATTTTGGAAGCTGACACTTTGAGTTCAGTGCATACTTTCTCTAAGCAGTATAATCTCCCTTTATACTCTAAGTCTAGGGCAGGTTTTGCCTCTGCTGTCTTGCAGGGTCTTCTGGCTGCTCCTTCTGCCTAACCTCCTCCCTCTTACACAGCTTTGGGATTCCACCCTACAGTTAGGACTGCAACAGTGAAACACGAAGAACATAGTACAGTTGTGTACACTTACCATAAATGTAGATGTTAGAGTGTCTTCACTGTTGCAGTCGGTGTTTCCCTCCCACCTATCCCCTCTTATTTTTTGTTTTCTCTATCTTCCCATTCCTTTGTGGTGTATTTGGGTTTCTTTTTGGGACACCTTTTTGGTGATTTAGGGGGCTTCTGACATCTGGGGCAAGAAAGGCTGGAGAAGATGGCGTCGGCTGTCTGCTTTATACCTCTGTTCTGACGTCAGGGTACTTGCTGGTACAGCCGATGCCGGACCCAGACTTTGGAATTCTGGCTGACCTCAGGCTGCCTGCCGGCAGGATCACCCTACAGTTAGGACTGCAACAGTGAAGACACTCTAACATCTACATTTATGGTAAGTGTACACAACTGTACTTTCTAGTGTAAATAAATGTATGATTTCTCTATTTTTGAAGCAAAAAGTTACATTCTAAATATTTGTATATGATAGTGTGTCCAGAAAGTTGATTCCCATCTCTGAGTACTGATATGAAAACTTCAAAAATCTTGTATTTGCTAAATAAAAAAAATCTTTCATTTCAAATAAATCCCCCTTCCAATTGATGAATAAATCATCTAGGAACTGTAAATAAGACTATATAAACCTATTGTAAGTGGAGACAGCACACAGCTTTAAGACAGAAGTTACAAGGCTTAGAGATATAAGGAAATATTTTTCACAGAAAGGATAGTAGTCACTTAAAACAGATTTATAAAATGGAATACAGGGTTAACAAACTAACATAATTCAAGACAGCATGTGATGAATATAATGCAATTCTTATGAAATATGGGGGGAAATTATTATTTTTTCACCAATTTGCCCTTACTGTCTCCTGATCACCAGGCCCTTCCTGGTCAATTTTCTTATTTCCCTTTCACCAATGGCAAAGGTTGACTGTGAATGGCTAACATTAAGGCAGCCATCAGACGTAGTTCTATTTTTCTTTTAGCCCTATCCCATTGCACTTATCCAGTGACAGCCAACAGTGAATGGCATGTGCAGTGGGCATTGTGCTGAATCACCCCTCATGCAATTGTTGACATTGTCTTCATCAGAGAAAGCCCCTCGCCACTCTGAACACCCTTATCATCCTTCAGTCTGAACACCCTTCTGCTTTGCCGGTTTCTAAGCTGCTTTTTCAGATAAGTGCCCCGCTGGGGTTTCATCTTTTGCTTTTCTCCTTTGTTTTTTGTTCATGTCATCCAGAAAGGGAGCATTTCAGTGTGGGAGGTAGATTCCCCATAAAGACCATCAAGACCAATGTCTTGTTTGGGTGCTTCTCATGATTTTTAGTAGGTGTTCTGTCTGCCATGCTTGTGTGCCTAAGATCCAACATAGTTGCTCCTTTGTTAGTATAACCCTCTTAGGGTGTTTTAGGTGGATGTCACGCAGAAAAAGAAACTGAAAACAAAGCACATTTCCCCAGTTGCAAGCAATTCCCAGTATTGCACTCTGGGTTTATTTAATGCTTTGATGGCCTTGAAGCCACCTCAAGGGATCTCTGTCCCTCCTCTTCTCCGTCTTCTACGCCAGTCAAGTGGCCAAGGGATTTGCATTCTTCAGATGAGGATCTGGACTTGAGGATAGGGATCCCTGGCCTAATTTTCCAAAATCCCTTCCCACCTCGGACTGTGGTTTAGTGGAGGATTCCTCAAGTCCAGACTCCCCTTTGGAAGAACTCTCCATTGGGGATACCATTGCCTGTATGATGGGCTATTTCAATTAGGATTGTTCCCAGGTCTCTAATGCAAAAAGGTACTATAAATTCTTGCAGGTGGACTCTCCCAAATCATCATCTGTTCCTTGTGTTCGTGTTGCCCTTTCGGATACCTTTTTCTGCAACTTCTGTAGTCCCTGACAGTCACCCTGCTGCAGCAAAAGAGCCGATCAGTTCTACAAAGTGCCTGAGGAGGCAAATATCTTGCGCACTTCTGCTGACTTTTTATAGTGTCAGTTTCTTCTGACAAGCCATCTGAGGAGTTGTCCTCAATCAAGGTTGCTTCCTTCTGATAAGGATAGTAGGACCATAGACAGTTTAGGCAAGAAAGTTTACACTGTTGCCACTGTATCCTTTAGTGCCATTAAATTCTAGGCTTGTATGACAAGGTATGTTTTGGCCCATCTTTCTCGGGGGTGGGGGGCACGCACGAGGTCCTATCATCTTTGCAGACTAGGTCTTTAGGTGTGGGATCTAGATACTCCGTATGAAGTGACTCTCTTCAGGTGGTTTCCATTCCCTCAGAGCACAATCTATTGGCAGACTCATTTAGCAGGTTCAGAACACAAACTCACAAATGGAAGCTTCAGAGATGTGTTCCTGGACATTGTCTATCCTGGTGTGTTACTACGGTAGATCTTTTTCCCTCCTCTGTGAACAGACAACTTCCTCTATTCTGTTTAAAGTCCCAAGTCCTCTGACTTGCAAAGTGGATGCCCTTTCTTTTTCTTGGAAAGGGATGCATATGTATGCTTCCCACCCCTTCCTTTGCTATCTCTGGCTCCATGTAAAATGAGGCAGGACTCTGAAAATCTTGTTGGCAACTCCCTTTTGGTCCAGACAGCATTGGTTCCCTCTTCTCTCACTTGGCCTGGGGCATTTTAATACAGGTCATCTAACCAGGTGGATCTTCACACAAGACCAGCGATTTCTTGTTCATTCTCACTTGTCTGCTCTTCAACTGATACTGTGGGTGATAGGGTTTTGATCCCTTTTAAGCTCTTCTTTTCTGAGGATGAGCTCTGGGTTCTGCAAGAGACTAGGAAGCCCAGTACCAGAAAATCCTGTATGGTGAAATGGAAAAGATTTTCTGTTGGGGGATCATGATGGCGAGACGGGAACCAATCTCTGGAGGTTCCTGTGGTTCTCATTTGTGTGATCTGCTCCCCATGCTGGGTTGGCATTTTCTTCAGTTAAAGCTCATCTGTAATCAATTTCTTCTGGTCTGTCCTTGAATCCTCTTTTAGGTTTGAGGTCAAGCACTTCCTTAAAAGCGTTTTTCATATCAGGCCTCCCAGGAAGCCTATTCTGCCTTCTTGGGACCTCAGTTTTGAACTTTAACTTAACACTTTTAGCCCGTTTCTTCAGCTTCCTTGCAACATTGTAATTGGAAGACTGTTCTGCATTTGGCTGTTACTTCAGTCAAGAGCGTCTGAACTTCAGGCTGTCATGGCTTCTCCTTTTTAGTTTTTCATAGAGACAGGGCGTCTCTTCATATTAATCCCTTTATGCCCAGGTTGGACAATGAGTTATCCCCTAAAAACAGTCTATTCATCATCTTACCTTTTTTTTTTTTCTCGGCTATAAGTTAGTGAGAAAGTCCTTCACACCTTGGATTTGCATAGATATCTAATAAAACTAAATTTTTCGCAAATCTGAACAGCCTTTTTTCCTCTTTCATCCCAGGGCATTGAGTTTGGCTGGTTATAAACAAGCCATCTCCTCCTGGTTTTCTAAAGCTATTTTCTTTTGTTGCTCATTTCATGGCAAATGCCTATTTTTTGTATGTAAAGGCACATTCTGCCAAGGCATTTCCCTTCTCTGATGCCTTTCAGGGGTCTGGATATCAATTCTAGCCTTGAGGCTGTTATTTGGCCTTCTGTTCATCTTCTTTCGACTGATCCCGTCAGGGGTCGCCACAGCCGATAAACTATTTCCATTTCTTCTTGTCCTCTGCATCTTGCTCCGTCACGCCAACCACCTGCATGTCCTCTCACCACATCCATAAACCTTATCTTAGGCCTTACTCTCTTCCTGTTACCTGGCAGCTTTATCCTTGGCATCTTTTTCCCCAATATACTCTGGATATCTCCTCAGCACATGTCCAAACCAATGTAATCTTGCCTCTCTGGCTTTGTCTCCAAACCTTCCAACCTGGGCTGACCCCCTCTAATGTACTTTTTTCTAATCCTGTCCATCTTTGTTACACCCAGTGCAAATCTTAACATCTTCAACTGTGCCATGTCAAAGTCTGACTCCTGCCTTTTTGTCAATGCCACTGTCTCTAACCCATATAATATAGCTGGTCTCACCACGGTCTTGTAGACCTTCCCTTTCACTCTTACTGGTACTAGTTTGTCACAAATCACTCCTGACACTCTTCTTCATCCTGCCTGTACTCTCTCTTCTTCACCTCTTCCACATTCACCATTACTCTGAACTGTTGAGCCCAAGTATTTAAACTCCTCCACTTTCGCCACCTCTACTCCCTGCATCCTCACCATTCCTCTATCCTCCCTCTCATTCACACACATATATTCTGTCTTAGTCCTGCTGACCTTCATTCCTCTTCTCTCTAGAGCATATCTCCACCTCTCCAGGGTCTTCTCCACCTGTTCCCTACTCTCACTACAGGTCACAATGTCATCTGCAAACATCATCGTCCATGGGGACTCCTGTCTGATCTCGTCTGTCAACCTGTCCATCACCATTACAAATAAGAAGGGGCTCAGAGTTGAACCTTGATGTAATCCCACCTCCACCTTAAATGCATCAGTCACTTCCACCGCAGACCTCACTGCTGTCACACTACCCTCGTACATATCCTGTACCACTCTTACATACATTGACACTCCTGACTTCCTCATACAATACCACAACTCCTCTCTAGGCACCCTGTCATATGCTTTCTCTAAATCCACGAAGACACAATGCAACTCCTTCTGGCATTCTGTGTACTTCTCCAACGCTCTCAAAGCAAACATCGCATTTGTAGTGCTGTTTCCTGGCATGAAACCATACTGCTGATCAGTAATCACCACCTCCCTTTTTAACCTAGCTTCCACTACTCTTTCCCATAACTTCATGCTGTGACTGATCCATTTAATCTCTCCCTAGTTACTACAGCTCTGCACATCACCCTTATTCTTAAAAATCGGTACTAAAACACTTTTTCTCCATTTCTCCGGCATCCCCTCACTTTCCAAGATTTCATTAAACAATCTGGTTAAAAACTCCACTGCCATTTCACCGAAACACCTCCATGCTTCCACAGGTATGTCATCTGGACCAACAGCCTTTGTGATGTTCATGTTTCACCGTTAAAGACATTACATTTGTGTAATCCTGCTGGCAGGTGGCCCTCAGTTGGCCTGAATTCCAAAGTCCTGGGTCTTGCATCAGCTGCTGTCACTCCTTCCCTGACGTCAGGTCATCAGGGGTATAAAAGATGTGGCCGACGCCATTTTCTTTAGTCTTTCTTGCCGTGCGGTGCCCGAAGCAGAAGCAGTTGGCAAGTGCCAGTCAGCCGACTCCTGAGATTTTCGTGTTAGAGTTTCACATCCGAAGTCTTCAATAAAGCCAAGTACCCCGTTGGGGATACTTTTTTTCTTGCTCCAGACCGATGTCAGAAAAAGTTAATAATGGTATTTGTTGTGGAAAGCAAATAACTCATAAGGATTTTCATTCTTACTCTATTCCTTGCCTAGGCACTGATCACAACGTTTCTGGTTGTTGGTTTTGTACTAGATTTAACCAATGCACTATTAAGCGTCGGTAGGATTTTGCATTAAAATGTTTTGGACGCTGGTTTTAATTATCCAGAAATGTCGTCAGATAGCCATCCAACTACCGGAGTTCACCAAAAACGCAAAGAAAAGGAGAGATACAACTGAGACCCAAAACCGACGAAGCTGCCCCTAAGCCAGTCACTGGTTCGCTGGTCCTCAGTGAGGCGCTTTCGCAGCCCCTGATGCCCGCTACTTTAGAGTCGCTGGCTGTTTCCGACTCCCACATGGAGCTGGCCATGCCGCTGGAAACTCAAGATATTGGAGCCTCTGACATTATCCCTTCAGATGGGTCCGGAGCCGCTGAGCAGGCACTGGCTTCTGAGGGTGTATTTAGACCTAAGCATCTTTACATCAAACTGACTTAAGCTTCAAAGGCAAAGACTAAAGCAAAGAAACTCAAGAGCCACATGGTCAGGCCTTTATGCCCAAAAAACAGATGCTCAAAATGGCCGAAGACTTGATTACCTTGAACAGGGGTTCCCATCCCCCTCCTGATAACAGGGTTTCCCATCCCCTTCTTGATAAGAGGCCTAAGCAAGAGACTATGAATCTTCAGATCAGGTTTCCATTTCTTCTGATTCCTCTTCTGATCAGGAATATTCTCTTCCTCCCCATGAGGATTCTGATGCTGAAGAATCTATACCTTCAGCTTCTCCTCCAGAGGACTATTCTTTTGGGGAAACCTTATATACCTTGAGGGAGCATTTCCACTGGGAGAGCCAAGATTTTTCAGAATCTAAAAAGAGGCTCTGGGATTTCCTTCTACTACCTCAGCACAAGCCACTAGCCATCCCACCTGTTAGACATGTAGAAGATGTTTTCGGAGTCTAGTCTTACCACCGACTCCTTACCTCCAGCTCCTGTTAAGCCTGATTGATATTACAGGGTTCCTGACTCTCATAAATTCCTTTTTAAAAACCCTGCTGTAGACCCAGAGACTTATTTCTCAGGGTCCCAAAGGAGTTAAGGCTTCAGCTGCAATAAACCCTACCCCCTCTGACAGAGATTTTAGGGCACTGAATAGATGGGGAAAAAAGGTTTACACATCTGCTACCTTGGCTATAAGGGCCTTAAACTGTCAGTTTCATATGCTCAAATATCAGCAGCATGGCATTGCTTCAACAGAAAATATTGTTAAACTCTCAATGTGCAGAAAACAAAGAAATGCAGGATTTATTGCTTGCAGCTGAACAAGCTGGAAAGCATACTTTGCAATGTTTTGATTCTTTAGAGGCCTCCTGCAGGGCTGCAGTTACAGGTTATGTAATTAGGAGGCATGCTTGGTTAAAGGAACAAAATCTACCTGATCATGTTAAAGTTAAATTAGATGCACCTTTACAGCATGATACTTTGTTTGGTGTTAAGGCAGAAGAGGTGTTGAAGAAAATGGAGGACAAAGCTAAATCTATGCAAACGGTCAAAGATTTTTTACAAGTACAGCCACCTAGGTTTAGTAGACACTGGCCAACAAAGAACTGGTCCTTTCCTGTGTCAGACAGACTTCAAAGGGGCAGATCCCAGGCGTAAGGTTCATACTGCTCAAAGCAATGGGGGGCTTCTACCTCAGTTTGGAGAAGACAAATCACAACCATACAGGAAACAGTCCCAATGACTTCCCCCTGCCTGAACCAAGCACTTCTCTCCTGGCAGCACCCTTAGGGGGAAAATTAGCACTTTTTTCTCAAAATTGGCACATTATAACCCAGGACAATTGGGTCCTAAATATCGTGTGCCAAGGCTACAAGTTCCATTTCCATACCCTGCCAAAGGCAAACGGCTGGCCAGATCTGCCAAAAAATTAATGGGCAGAGGCACAAAAACAAGTCTCATCCCTCATGGACATGGGGGCCATTCAACAAGTACCAGAGCAATAGCAGGGACAAGGATTTTACTCCAGACTGTAATTGGTACCCAGAAAGGACAAGGCCTGGAGCCCAATACTGGACCTATCTATTTTGAACACATTCCTGGATATACCAAAATTGAAGATGTTGACTTTGCAGCAGCTTCTGCCCATGCTGGGAAGAATGCTTGGCTTGTGACTTTAGACCTAAAAAAAGGCATACCTGCATGTCCCAGTCGGACAAATATGCAGAATATGCATGGGTGGTACAGTGGTTAACTTTGTCGCCTCACAGCAAGAGGTTCACCGGTTCGATTCTCTGCTGGGGTGCCTTCTGTGTGGAGTTTGCATGTTCTCCCTGTGTTCGTGTGGGTTTCCTCCAGGTACTCTGGTTTCCTCCCACATTCCAAAGACATGCATCTGGAGCATTTCTCCCTGGGCCTCCGCTGAAAACGGGCTCTGTGGAACCTAGTCGGACTTTCCTGGTCAACAAAAATCATAAATACCTCAAATTCAAGGCTGGCTCAATGCATTACCAACTCTCTGCACTGCCCTTTGGCTTATCTACTGCACCCAGGGTCTTTACAAAGTGCCTGGCACCAGTGATTGGATTCTACAGAGGAATACAAATATACTCTTACTTGGATGACTGTCTAATTCAAGCACAGAACAAGGACATTCTTCTACAGCATCTGGCGTTTGTGAAAAGCTTCTAACATGCCTAGGGTACGCAGTCAACGAAAAGAAGTCAAAACTAGTACCTTCTCAAGAGATAATATTCCTGGGTGCAAGCTTAAATACAACTGCCCAGATGGCTTCTCATGCCAGACAAAGGCAACTGACTACTTATTTCAAAATGCTGGTAACAAAGGCCCAGTTATCTGCAAGAAAAACTCTGCAGGCTTTGGGCTTCATGGCATCCTGCATCCTACTAATTCCATATGTAAGACTGCATATGAGGAAACTTCAATGGTACCTAAAAAGTGTTTGGACTCAACATTGCCACAGCCTGGAAACTGATTACCCTCATTCCTTGCCTGCAACAGGAGTTTCGATGGTGGGCAAAGGCTTGTCACCAAAACAAAGGACAGCCATTCACGTTACCCCCAGCCAGGCAGACACTAAACGGATGCATCCGATTATGCCTGGGGTGCCCACATGGCAGGAAGATGCATTCAGGGCACATAGACCTCAAACCAAATGCATCTACATATCAAATAGAGGTGCTAGCAGTTCAAAATGCCCCGACAGCCTTCAAGGACCTACTTCATCCAGGACCACTACTGATAAAGACAGACAACACCACTGTTATGTGGTATATAAACAAGCAGGGGGGCACACATTCTTATCCCCTTTGCAGACTAACCATGATTTTGTGGGACACCGCATTGACTTACCAAGTACATCTGCAGGCACCATTCCTGCCAGGAAGGAAAAATACTCTGGCAGACTAAGCAGAAACCTCATGGATCCCCACGAGTGGCATCTGGATCCACAAGTCTAAAGCATGATAACAAGGAAAATGGGGATGCCCGTACATAGATCTATTTGCCTCCCCTCACAACTACCAACTAAAAAGATTCTGCACATGGATTTATCACAGACAAGCATGGAAAGTGGATGTCCTATCTTTCAGCTGGAAAAACCTATCAGTATATGCATTTCCCCCTCTGCCTCCTCCCCAAGGTACTCCTAAAGGTCAGACAGGAGAAGCCAAAGGTGATACTGATTGCCCCAGACTGGCCCAGCCAGTACTGATATCCAATACTAAGGAGCTTGTCTCAATGCCCAGCTTGGACCTTGCCTCAAATACCTCATCTACTGTCCCAGCAAAACAGTCAGCTGCTGCACAGCCTACTCGGAACTTTAAACCTGACAGCATGGCGAATAATGTAGTCGTACAAAACACACCTGTCAATAAAGCTGTGATGGATGTCATTTTGGAAGCCAGAAGGCCTAGTACTAGGAAAATCTTATGCTGGAAAATGGAAGAGATTCTGTGCTTGGAACCAGGCACAAGGAACTGATAGAGCTGTGCCAAATATTCCTCAGATTTTGCAGTACTTAACTGAGGTGTTGGACAAAGGCCTATCTTTTTCATCTATTAAAATTCATACCTCTGCCATTTCGGCTCATAACAATGTAGAGCCACCAATCTTTTCTCATCCCTTATTAAAGCAGTACCTCAGAGGAGCTAAAAATTTAACACCTCCAAAGAGATCACCAATGCCTGCATTAGACCTCAGCTAGGTCTTGGAAAAACTCACCCTGCCTCCTTTTGAGCCAGCTGCTAGTGCTGTTACAAAGTTTTTATCTTGGAAAACAGCTGTGCTCCTAGCAAAAACTTCGGCAAGACGAGTTTCAGAGCTACAGGCACTCATGGCTGTGGAACCTTTTTATCGTTTTTTTATCCAGACAGGGTCTCTCCGAGGACAAACCCAACATTTATGCCTAAGGTGGTGTCCAGTGTGGTTCTCAACCAAACAATTCACCTGCCAACCTTTTATCCAAATCCACTGAACAAGGGGGAGAGAATTCTGCATTCTTTGGACGTATACAGACAGCTTAGATTCTACTTGGACAGAAGCAAAGTTTTCAGAAAGACAGAGCAATTACTAGTGACCAATACTGCAGGATCACAAGGAAAGGCGGTCTCTAAGCAGACCATTTCAAAGTGGATAGGCCATTGCATTCGTTTATGCAATGTACACCATGGCAGGCCAGTGCCCAATTGCATTAGGCCACATTCCACCAGAGCTGCAGCCACTTCAGCAGCCCTTCTCAGGGAGTACCTACCAAGGACATTTTAGAGGCTGCTACTTGGAGTTCAGTGCACACCTTCACAAAGCACCATCATCTGCCACTCTAAATGCAGGGCAGGCTTTGCCACTGCAGATGTTCATCGTGTTACCCTGCTGCAGTCATCACACTTGGGTTATCCTGCCGTCAGGAGGTCCCGCAGTCGGCCCGAATTCCAAAGTCTTGGACCGGCGTTGGTTGCTGTCACTTCTTCCCTGATGTCAGTGCGCCAGGGGTATATAGGAGGCGTCCGACACCATTTTCTTCAGTCTTTCTTGACGTGCGGTGCCCGAAGCAGAAGCAGTTCGCAAGTGCCGGTCGGCAGATACCTGAGATTTTCGAATGGAGTTTCAGTCCAAAGTCTTCAATAAAGCTAAGTACCCCGTTGGGGAACGTTTTCTTGCCTCAGTCCAATGTCAGAAAAAGTTAACAATTGCGTTTCTTGTGGGCAGCAAATACCTTATAAGGACTTCCATTCTTATTGTATTCATTGCCTAGGCCCAGACCACGACGTCACAGGTTGTCGGTTTTGTGCTAGGTTTAATAAATGAACTATTAAATGCTGTTTTGACTTCACACGACATTACTTTAGAAATTTAATTATATCATGCCGGAGCAGCCGACGACCGGCATGCATAAAAACGCAAGGATAAGGACAGGCAGCCTAGGAATAAGCCAGACTCAGAGGCCTCTGCTGGGCCTGTCGCTGGTTCTCCGGTTTTCAGTGAGGTGCATAGGCAGCCCCTGACGACCGCAGAATTGGAACCCCAGACAGCTTTGGATTCTCAAGCGGATTGTACTAGGCCGTCCCAGCCATCTTCATTAGGCCCTTCTGACACCGGAGAAGGAGATCCCGGTGCAGTAGAAACACCTTCAGTTGCAGAAGTTGTCTTCAGACCGACTAGACTCGCCATTAAATCTTATGCTAAGCTTAAAACTCCATTAAAACCTAAAAAGACTACATCAGTCTCCAGTTCAAGGCCCCATGCCTAAGAAACAGATGCTTAAGATAGCTGAAGATTTTATTACCCTAATCAGGGGTTCACATCCACCTCCAGATAAAAGACCAAGACAAGAGGAGGATTTTGCTTTCTCTGACCAGGTTTCAATTTCCTCACTCTTCTGAGGAACAGGATTACGCTTTTCCCCCTTATGAAGACTTTTTTGATTTGGCCC
>NC_056729.1:500832541-500867719 GCF_019279795.1 Protopterus annectens | reverse complement strand
ATCTCTTTTTTTATCCAACACTTTTCACCTCCAAAACACTCTTCGGATACTGTTCCTTCAGGATAATGCCTATGCCTTTTCTCCTCCCATCCACACCATGATAAAACAATTTTAACCCGCCTCCGATGCACCTAGCCTTGCTTCCCTTCCATCTGGTTTCTTGCACACACAATAGAGCAACCTTCCTTCTGTCAATCTTATCAGCTAGCTGTCTCCCTATACCAGTCACACTGCCAACATTCAAAGTTCTGACCTTCACTGTCACAGTCCTAGCCTTTACCTGCCTTCCACCTCTTCTCCTTCTGTTCATACTTTCATTAAATGTTGCAAGGTGGATGAATCCATGGCCAGTGTGGGCTTTGCTAGGTTTATCCTGCATTGATTTGTGCCTTCCTCCTCCCAGTCTTCATCTTGAGCTCTTGTACCATCCCTTGGGTGAAGAATACACAACAGTGATATGGAAAGACATAGTACAGTTGTGTAAAGTTTTACAGCAGCACATGTCCTCTTCACTGTTGCAGTATTTGGTCCTTATGTCCTTCCTCTTCTGTTCTGACTCTTGCTGTGTTTTCTAGTTGACGTCCTGGCCGAGGGGCCTTTTTTCCTTTTAGTTTTTCTTCTGGATTCTTGCGTTCCCTTTTTTCTCCTGACTGTTTTCTGTTCCTCCTGGGCTTTCATTTCTGTGTCCATACATCACCTTTATGCCCTACATCTTCAATGGGGGGCATGTGTGAGACGTATAGCGCCTGTAAGAGCTGGAAGCTTTAATATTCTGGCCAGACATTGGGCTATCCTTGAGAGGAGATTCATTAGGCAAATACTAGAACAGTGAAAAGAAGGGCATCTACTGTTATGGCAAGATTTTGCACAAATGTACTTCATATTGCTGTGCGTGGGGAAAAATGTGACACTTATTTACATTTCTTACAAGTAAGTATCTTTGCATTCATTTATAATGCGACTGATTATTTGCCTTCATAAGCTTTTGACTTGTAATATGAATGCAAAGATAAAGTAGAAAATAGAAGTTGATGGTATTTACTAAGTTGCTTTTAAATAGTGTTTTTCCCTTCAAAATCCATGTTTTGGCTTATAGTAATTTGTTAGCTACATTTTCCTAAAATTTGAAACTCAACTAGGACACTGCAATTCTCCAAGTGACCTACTGTTTTTAATACCTAGCCATATACGAGGGTCAGTGCATTTTAATGGATTTTGTTTTTTATAACATGCCATCAACTTATACATAAGGTTGACTTGTATTTGTACAAGAGTGTCTCCAGTGCTTATTTTTCAGTTATGCTTCAGGATCCACTTCATCAGGTATAGTAAGAGAACTCCCTACAGGAGGGGTTTACATTTGTTCTTATAAATGTTTTGTAAGTGCTTTTATTACAAAAGGCTTCAGAATGACCTGATAATGTGTGGCCGTTTGTTTACAGGTTGCCGCTGAGGCAGTAGACTGCCAAACTGATGGTGAGCCCCTGAAGTTCAATGTCTGTGATGTTGTCTGGTCTAAAGTCTCTGGATACCCCTGGTGGCCTTGCATGATTACATGTGATCCTTTGATACGCAGTCACACAAAGCTGACAGGTAAATATAAGGCATCTTACTTGATCGTAAGGGGGGGGGCTTTGATTTAAAAAAAAAAAAAAAAAAAAAAAAAAAACACACACTAAATGGAGGGATAGATTGCTAATTTGTGTATTGTTTACTTTTGGGTCTGATGCCAGTATGGATTTTCCTGTCTTGTACACCTTTTAACTGTCTTGCAAGATGAGAAAAGAATAAATTCATTGAATCAGTAGCTTGAAGTTTGTAGGCTGTGATCTGTTCGTATTTGCACCTTTCTTAGAACAAATACATTTCCTTGGGCTCTGTTAGAATAAGTGGTTTGTACAGCATCTTACTGCTTGGTATTAAAAAAGTGTTCCAGGTCTGCCATTTCAGCAATATAATCAGAATGAGTCATCGTTATTAAGAGTTCTACACTGGGCAGGTTACAGGGTGTATTTTACCCTGGAAATAGGGCCAACATTTTTCAGCTGTTAAGAATGTTCAGTGTTCCCAGTATTGCTTGCTTTCGTTTGTTCTTTCTTTTCTTTTTCTAGCGGTAATAATGTTTCTGGAATTTGATTAGCAAAGGTTTTAAACAGTTTACTGATGAATGAAATACCTTGTTCATTGTATAGCTCACAGTTGCCATAATAACGCTTGGAACTTCTGCAGCTGAAGGCCTGGGACTGGCCCAACTTCTGATACTTGTCACTGTTATGGGATGGCTGGATGCCCTTCCTAGCAGCACTTGAGGACACCAGTAAAAGTGGTAATCTGCTTGTGCAGTTTTCATTTCAGTTCTTTCTTGCCATAATTTGCTCAAGATTTTGTCCTGAAAGCATAGTCTTTTTATGCTCAGCTTCCCAGTTTGACTTTTAATTAGCCCTTTTGGGGAACAATTCGTATCTAGTTTTTGTATTAGTTTTAATCTTAGTAGGACTAGCTCTTAGAAATTGAGGCAAATGTCATTGTTGAGGATGTTAAATGTATTTTATGAAGGAAGCAAATCCTCAACAGACTTCAGAGCAAGAGTTGCTTTTTCTCTCCCGAGACCTGAGCATGAAGTCTCAGATTGTCCCTATTGTGTCGGATCACCAGAAGGTGTCCAAAGAGGGTAAAACCTTAGGGACTGCGTTAGACAACATTCTTGTGTTTTGAGACTCATAGAATTGGCTTAATTGGCTGTGAACACTGTTGAAAAGAAGGAAACACTTCAAGCACATTGAAGAGGAGTCCTTCCTGTACTGAAGAGCATTGGATATGGTGAAGTGCTTTTGCAATCCACAAATATGGCATCTTCTTTGCCTGAGACCCCTTCTGAAATCAATTAACTAGGATGGTAGCACATCCTCCTACCAGAATGCTTCCATTAGTCTGGGTGCCTTTTTATGTTCTGGTTCTGATGCCATGTTACTATATCTGGGCTAGTAAAGACAATATTCTCTTCCTCCTTGCCTGTGAGGATGTCAGTTGTTCCAAGAGGAAGAGTGGGATCAGTATCTCACCTTCACGTGAAGGCCTCTCAAGGCTGTTACTTTCCCAATTTGCCATACTAAACAGTCAAGAAAAAAACTCATATGTCTGCTATTTTTGCACAGCATAAGCTTGCCATTTTGGCACCGCATAAGCTGGGCTGGCAGTCATAGCATGATTTGTCAAGCTTCCTCTCAGGATGTTATGAGATTTATTTATATTTCTGAAGTCTGTTCTGTTCTCCTGACAAATGTTAGTGTCAGAGGTCCAGTCTCAAAAATGGGGAAAGCCACTAGCCATTCCTGCAGTAATTTAATCCTTGAATGTACTTTTATGAATTGCACCCTTAGTGTTGTATTCTGAATCCCCTGCCTTCTGGAAATTTGACCTATTTTGCTGGGTTGATGGGGCCTTCAGATGTCTTTATTCAACCTTTATTTATTTTTTTATTGATTCGGCTGTGGTCATTGGATTCCAGTGAGGGACTGATGGTTACTCTGGCCAGGAATGCTCTTAATGATGGGGATAATTTTCATTTGATTCCAGGAAAGAAAATTACATCTCTGCTCTACTGGTCTTCAGGCCTTTAATTACCAGTACCGTGTGGTGAAGTACTAGGGGACTCCCCTACTCAGCACTCTTCCAAATGCCTCCTCCACAAAACTTTCCCTCTTAAGGAATAGGGTGCTGTTTAGGCCTCTTTGTAAAACAGTGGTAGGAAATCACTCGACACATGGATTCTTCAGGTTTTAAGGTAGTGATGCAGACACAAACTCAAGATGACTAAAAGTCTCTGGTTTCCCTGTGATTCCCAGGTACCAGACACCTAGCCCAGACCTGATAGGATATTCATGTTTAGAGCACCAAAAGCTAAAGGACAACTCGACTTCTATTCCAGATGGTTCCTTGTACCAAAAAAAGGCATGTGGAGATCTGCCGTGGGCCTTTTCAAGACTCAACATTCTAAATTCTGTTCTCTCTTTTATAAAACCTATCAATGCAGGACCCTCTGTCCGATGTTCATCAGGTTTCATTGTTGCAGTTATTACTCTTGGGTAATCCTGCTGGCAGGCTACCCGCAGTTGGCCTGATTTCCAAAGTCTTGGTCCGGCATCGGTTGCTGACTCCTCTTCCCTGACGTCAGTGCACCAGGGATATAAAACATGCAGCTAACACCATTTTCTTCAGTTTTTCTTGCCCCAGATGTCAGGTACCCCCAAAAGGGTAGGCTAAATAAATTAAATTATGCCAATAATCATGCATGTAGTAAAGTAAACATTTCCTTCATCTACAAGCAAATACACCACATAGGTTGTATAGAATAGAGAAGTACAGGTAAGACCCAGCAAAAGAAAGGGGGATGGTTGGGGGGGGGGGGTAACCTGGACTGCAACAATGAATACACTCTAACATCTACATTTATGGTGGGTACACAACTGTACTATGTTCATAGTGTTTCACTGTTGCAGTCCTTACTCTTGGGTTGAATCCCAATGCTGAGGTTGGGTGTCTGGGCTAAATACGATTAGGAGAGGCTGAGGCCCTGCAGAACTGCAGTGGCAAAGCCTGCTCTGGATTTAGAGTAGAGTGGTAAGTGGTAGTGCTTTGTAAAAGTGTGCATTGAACTCCAAGTTGCAGCCTCTAAGATGTCTTTGGTTGGTACTCATCTGAGGGAAGGCTGCTGAAGTGGCTGCTTCTCTGGTTGAACGTGGCCTAATGCCCTTAGGCACTGATTTGCCATGCTGAGAGTAGCAGAAACAAATGCAATGGCCTATTCATTATTAAAGTCTGTTTTGAGATGGCCTTTCCTTGTGATCCTGCAGCATATGCCACTAAAAGTTGCTCAGTCTTTCTGAAAGCTTTAGTTCTGTCCAAGTAGAATCGTAGCTGTCTGTGTTTGTCCAAAGAATGCAGAAGTCTCAGCCTTGTTCTTTAGGTTTGGATAAAAAGGTAGGCAAGTGAATGGTTTGGTTAAGGGCCACACTGGACACCACCTTAGGCATAGATGTAGGGTTCGTCCTTGGAGAAACCCTGTCTGGATGGAAAATAATAAAAGGTTCCACAGCCATGAGTGCCTGTAACTCAGACTCGTCTTGCAGAGGTTATTGTTAGGAGCGGAGCTGTTTTCCAGGATAAGAATTTTATATCCGCTGTTGAGGCTGGCTCAGAAGGAGGCAGTGTGAGTTTTTCCAAGACATAATTGAGGTCCCATGCAGGTATTGGTGCTGTCCTTGGAGGTCTTATGTTTTTGGCCCCTCTGAGGTACTGCCTTATTAAAGAATGAGAAGATAGGTGGTTCCGTATTGTAATGGGCTGAAATGGCAGAGGCATGAATCTTAAATGATGAAAAGGATAGGCCTTTGTCCAGCATCTCAGTTAAGTATTGGAAAATTTGAGAAATATTTGGTACAAATGTGTCAATTCCTTGTTCCTTGTTCCAAGCACAGAATCTCTTCCATTTTTTCTGCGTAAGATTTTCTGGTACTTGGCCTCCTGGCCTCCAAAAATAACATCCATCACAGCTTTCGAGAGAGGTGTGTTCTGAATGTCTACACTATCCGCCATGCTGCCAGATTTAAGATCCTGGGTTAGCTGTGCAGGATCTAATTGTTTTGTTGGGTCAGTGTGTGAGAAATCTGAGGCAATGTCCAGGCTGGACCTTGAGACAAGTTCTTTAGGATTGGGTACCAGTGCTGGCGTGGCCAGTCTGGGGCAATCAGTATCATTTTTGGAGTACCTTGTGGAGGAGAAGCAGTGGAGGAAAGTTATATACTGTTAGGTTTTTCCAGCTGAAGGACAGGGCATCCACTTTCCATGCTTGCTTGGGATAAGACCTTGTGCAGAATCTCTGTAGTTGGCAGTTGTGAGGGGAGGCAAATAGATCTATGTCTGGGCATCCCCATTTCCTTATGCTGAAGTCTTTTAGATCCAGTTTCCACTCGCGGGGATCCATGGCATTTCTGCTTAGTTCGTCTGCCAGAGTATTTATTTTTCCTGGCAGGAATTGTGCTTGCAGGTGACCTTCATAAGTCAATGCTGTGTCCCACAAAGTCATGGCTTGTCTGCAGAGGGGGTAGGAATGTGTGCCTCCCTGCTTGTTTATGTGCCACATGACTGTAGTATTGTGAGTCTTTATCAATAGTTGTCCTGGATGAAGTAGATCCTTAAAAGCTGTCAGGGCATTCTGAACAGCTAGCATCTCTGATTGGTATGAAGATGCATCTGGCTTGCCGGCCATGTGCCCTGAATACATTTTCCTGTCATGTGGGCCCCCTAGGCATAATCTGATGCATCCATTGTTAGTGTCTGCCTGGCTGTGGGTAAAGTGAATGGCTGTCCCTTGTTGTGGTGACAGGCCTGTGCCCACCATCGAAACTCTTGTTGCAGGCAGGGAATGAGGGTAATCAATGTTTCCAGGCTGTGGGTATGTTGAGTCCAAACACTTTTTAGATACCATTGTAGTTTTTTTCATATGCAGTCTGGCATATGGAATTAGCAGGATGCCATGAAGCCCAAAGCCTGCGCAATTTTTCTTGCAGATAACTGGGTCTTTGCTGCCAACATTTTGAAGAAAGAAATCAGTTGCCTTTGTCTGGCGTGAGATAAGCTATCTGGGCAGTTGTATTTAAGCTTGCACCCAGGAATATTATCTCTTGAGAGGGTACTAGTTTTGATTTTTTTTTCGTTTACTTTCTACCCTAGGCAAATTAGTAATACTATTTTTAAAAACGCCAGATGCTTTAGTAGAATGTCCTTGTTCTCTGCTTGAATAAGGCAGTCCAAGTAAGGATATATTTGAATTCCTCTTTGTCTGCAAAATGCAATTACTGGTGCCAGGCATTTTGTGAAGACCCTGGGTTCAGTAGATAAGCCAAAGGGCAGTGCAGAGAATTGGTAGTGCATTGAGCCAGCTATGAATCTGCGGTATCTTCTGCAATATTGTCTGATTGGGACATGCAGGTATGCCACTTTTAGGTCCAAAGTTATGAGCCAAGCCTTCTTGCCCAGCATGGGCAGTAGCTGCTGCAGTCAACATTTTGAATTTTGGAACGTCCAGAAAGGTGTTTAGACAGGTCTAGTATTGGTCTCCAGGCTTTGTCCTTTCTGGCACCAAGAAAAGTCTCCAGTAAAATCCTTTTCCCTTCTCTTGTGTTGCGTGCTGAATGGCCCTTATGTCCATGAGGGATGAAACTTGCTTTTGTGCCTCTGCCCATTGATTGTGTGGCAGGTCTGGCATACCTTTTGCCCTTGGCAGAGTATGAAAGTGGAACCTGTAGCCCTGAGATACTAAGTTCAAGACCCATTTGTCCTGGGCGATCATGTGCCAATTTTGTGAAAAAGTGCTAGTTTTCCCTCTAAGGGTGCTGCCAGAAGATAAGTGCTTGGTTCTGGCAGAGGAAAGTCTTTGGGACTGTTTCCTGTATGGCTGTGATTTGTCTTCTCCGCTTTTGGAGGTAGAAGCACCCCATTATTTAGGCCTGTATGAGGCTTGTGGCTGGGATCTGCCTCTGGGGTGTCTATATCTGCCTCTCTGTGGCCTGTCTGACATTGGAAAAAAACAGTTCTGTGTAGGCCAGTTCCTGCTAAATCTGGGTGGCTGCACCTGTAAGAAATCCTTAACTGTCTGCATAGATTTCGCTTTGTTCTCCATTTTCTTCAGCACCTCTTCTGCTTTAACACCCAAGTATCATGCTGTAATGGAGCATCTAATAATTTTGCTTTAACGTGATCAGGCAGATTCTGTTCCTTTAACCAAGCATGCTGCCTAACGACAGAACCCATAACAGTGGCCCTGCAAGAGGCCTCCAGAGAATCAAAACCACTTTGCAAAGTATGCTTTCCCACTTGTTAGTTGCATGCAATAAATCCTGCATTTCTTTGTTTTCTGCACATTCAGAATCTGTTAACATTTTCTGTTTAAGCAGTGACCAAGTATTGCTGATATTTAAGCATATGAAATTGACAATTTAAAGCCCTCACAGCCAAGGTAGCAGAAGTGTAAACCTTTTTCCCCATCTGTCCAGTGCCCTTGAATCCCTATCAGAGGGGATAGGGTTTTTTGCAGTGGAAGCCTTGACCCCTTTGGGACCCTGAGAAATAGTTTCTGGGTCAGCAGCAGGGTTTTTATAAAGAAATTTATGTGAATCTGGAACTTTGTAGTATCTGTCTGGCTTAACAGGTGCAAGGGGTAAAGAGTCAGGGGACAGGCCAGATTCTGAAAATACATCTACAATGTCTAAAACAGGAGGGATAGCAAGAGGGATGTGGTAAGGTAGTAAAAGAAAATCTAAGCCTTTTTTTAGTTTGAGTAGTCTTTGCTCTCCCAGTGGAAGTGCTCCCGCATGGTATGCAGGGATTCCCCAAAAGAAAAATCCTCAGGAGGGGAGGCTGAAGGGATAGATTCTTCAGCATCGGAATCCTCGTAGGGAGAGAGAGAGAGAGAGTATTCTTGGTCAGAAGAGCCAGAGGAAATGGAAACCTGATCTGAACATTCATATTCAGTCTCTTGCCTAGGCCTCTTCTCAGGAGGGGGATGGGAACCCCTGATCAAAGTAATTAGGTCTTCGGCCATTTTGAGCATCTGTTTTTTAGGCATGGAGGCCTGTCCATGGGCTTGCTGCACTTGTTTCTTTGTCTTTAGTGATGCTTTATTCTTTGCCTTTGGAGCTTTAGTCGGGTTTTATATATAATTGTGTAGGCCTGAAAACACCATCAGAATCCGATGCCTGCTCAGTGGCTCTGTACCCATCTGAGGGGATATTTTCCTAGTGTACAGTACCTTGAGTTTCCAGAGGCCTAGTCTGCTCCACGTGGGAGTCTGAAGCGGCCTGCAGCTCTGAGGTAGCGGGCGTCAGGGTCTGCAAAAGCACCTCACTGAGAACCGGCGACTGGCTTAGAAGCCTCGTCAGTTTTCGACCTCTGATGCCTGTCCTTTTCCTTTTCCTTGTGTTTCTTGTGAATTGCGGTAGTCTGATGGCTATCCAACGACCTTGTATAATTAAATCTTCAGCCAAAGTAATGAAATGCAAAATTGTACCGACGCTTAATAATTCGTTGGTTAAATATAGCACAAAATCTTCAATTAGCTAAGTCGTGATGAGGGCCTAGGCAAGGAATACAATAAGAATGGAAGTCCTTATGAGGTATTTGCTTCCCACAAGAAATACAATTAACTTTTTCTGACATCGGTCTGGAGCAAGAAAAAAAGTTTCCTCAAACGGGGTACTTTTCATTAAATGAAGACTTCGGATCTGAAATTCTAACACGAAAATCTCAGGAGTCTGCTTACCGGCACTTGCAAACTGCTGCTTCTTCGGGCACCGCTCTGCAAGAAAGACTGAAGAAAATGGTGGCGGCTGCAACTTTTATACCCCTGGCACACTGATGTCAGGGAAGAGGCGACAGCAACCGACGCTGGACCAAGACTTTGGAATTCAGGCCGACTGCGGGTAGCCTGCCAGCAGGATAACCCAAGAGTAATGACTGCAACAATGCCCCTGTACTAAGCCTGAATAGTTATGTATCTCAATACTTCGCTCTTCCTACCCCTTCTACTCAACAGTAATTCCTTCCTTATTAACCATAATACTATTTCTCTCTAGGACATCTTGATTGTACTGGCATGCTATGTTATGCCTATATTCTGCACTGCTGAATTTATTGTAATCTGTAATATGCATTGTAAATATGATTTTTGTTTAATGTTTCTTTGTTATCTTGTTAATTTCATTGTTCTATCTTGGAGCTTATCTCCCCGGGCCTCTTCTGAAAATGGACATGTATCCAGTTAGACTAGCCCGGTCAACAAATGTAAAATAAAATAAAGATTAGATGCGCCAGCTGCATTTTCCATATGTTTAGGCTTGTCTTTTTCTTGCTGTTTCCACCAGTGCCCGTTATCCCTCGGATACTACAGAATGGAAAGGTTTTGCCCAAGCTACAGTGTTTCTACCTCATGCAGAGTTTAAGGTCAGAGTCTGCCACCCCAGCATATGGACTTTACACAAAACGGGGAAACTGATTACACCCCAGCCTGCGAGCCTTAAGGCTTGACAGCATGGATAATCTGACACTGTTTCCTTTAGGCATATTTTCAGAAGATGTGCTTTCCTGCCTAAGAGAGGCTAGGAAAGCAAATTCAAGAAAGTCGTACCGAAGTAAAAGATATTTTTACTGTCTGGGTTAGTCCCACTGGTCTAGTGCCCCCTCGTTAGAGACAAGAGGAGGTATTTGTACTAGTAGGGGATGTTTGGCCAGCGTATCATGAAATTTCTCAGATGTGCCCTCCACCACCACCAAACAGCTTCTGTGCCCTTGATACTAACGTTATTTCACTAGTCACTGCATCATGACCACCGTGTGTGTGTGTGTGTGTGTGTGTGTGTGTGTGTGTGTGTGTGTGTGTGGCCAACACCTAATCTAGCATGGAAACAGTGACCTGGTTATCTGTCTACTCCTCCTCCAGGCACTATTATCTGGATATTGCAACTTGGGCCAGGGTAGGATTTGTCATGACCATTTTGCAAGCCGTGCTGTAACCAGCTGTTCAGGGCTGGATATTCAGTGATCTGTTGGGAGTCTTCACAAGGGTTTTCAGAGCAACAGTGGTAGGTTGCAGTTAACATGGTACAGCTGTATTAAGAATGTACTTTAATTGTATATATTATTGTGTGTTCACTGTGACAGTATCAGATCCACCCTTTTCTCTGTCCCCTCCTTTTGTGGGCAACCTTGGATTGGGTGGGTACTCAAGTTGTTCTTTGCCAAGTGCTGCAGTAGCCTTGACTATATATATGGGTTCTATCCTGCTAAGGTTACAACAGCTGGCCACTTTTCTGCTGTTGAAGAGGGCATTACTTTCGAGGATCAGCTGTTGGCTTGTGCTCTTACTTTGCTGGACATACGTTCCCTTTGGGGAAAAAACTTGCACATTAAAAATTTCCTGTTATTTTTAAGCTAGGAGTTTTTAATGTACTGTCACAAGACTTCACTGTACTTTTTAAAGAGGAGTGTACTTTTTCCCTTTCAGTTTAAAAATTTAATGAAAAACAATTTTTTCTTTGAGTACACTGTTCAGATACCTTGTCATCACTCAAAAATAAAATAAAGTGCTTTTTAGTGTGTGTGTGTGTGTGTGTGTGTGTGTGTGTGTGTGTGTGTGTGTGTGTGTGTGTGTGTGTGTGTGTGTGTGTGGTGACTTAAATTTTACTCGCTGATGCTGCTGCTTTTCCCAGGTTGGTCATTCTAGAAACAAGCAAACAAAAAATAATTAATTGAGCAAACAGCCATTGCCTCCACAGCAGGCTAAGCAGATTGCTATGGCCACAGGTGAGCAGCCCTTCTGTGGCCATAGCTTATTCCTTAGACCTCATCTTTCACCCCAGATTCCTCTGGTGTAACACTTACAGCCACTATGAATTGGGTGTTAGCCATGTTCTCTGCAGATGTTGCCTTTAGTGGCAGCAGGGAGCCAGTTTTGTCAGTTCTGGCAGAGGGAACAAAAGACTTCCCTGTTTAGTCAGAATGTTGTGCACTTCCCTGGGGAAACTGCTGCTGCCATTAATAACATTGTCTAATTTTTCCTGTCAAAACAGAAAACTAAAGTATGTACTCCTCAAATTTCCTTAGACAGGAATAGTTCACTAGGTCTGGCTCAGGGTTTAAGGCTACTGATCCTCCTTGTAAAGTAGTATCTCTTGCTTTTACCTCTAACTACTTTTTCTGAAGAGATTCAATATTCTGAATGTGGACAAAAAGACGAAATTACAGCTACAAGGTTTTCTCCTTGGTTGTCTGATTCTGACTCTGAGTAGACTTTGGTTTCTGATTCTCCCTGTGGGGCTCTCTTTCTGAGACTTTTTCCAGAATGTGCTGGTGTTTTCAGTGGGAGAACACCTATGTTTCTTTGTCCCGAAGTTTCTTTGAGCTGTCAGAAGTAATTTGCAGAACTTGCACCCACTCCATTATCTCTGGAGGATCTTTGTGTTTCTGCCTGCACGTTTCCTGATGGTCATCCTGCTGCCCCTAAAAAGGCAGAATATACAAGGTTCTTCTGTCTTAGGCTTCTGGGGAGTGTATAAAAGCTTGACTCAGCTGTAGCTTTAGTTAACTTGTGTTTAGCTGTAGATGGGATCCTACTCTTTCTGACAAGGATGTCATGATTACAGATATGTATGGTAAAAGTGTATGCTTCTGAAACTTTGATTTGAATTGTCAGGCTCCTATCATAAAATGAATTCTTAATTATGGAAGTATGAGGTACGTTTTGTCTCGTGTGGAAAAATCTGCTTTAAATTTAGTGTCTTCATTTCACAGGGTGTTGTATGACTCTGTTTAATACTACTTCCGTGATAATGACCACGGTACTGTTTTGATGAGATTTACCTGGCTGTATTAAAAATAAAATTTTAATTTCTCCTTTGGATATAGATTTTTTTTTGGTTCCCATGCTGCAGCTGTGTTCTTGGAGGCGTTTGGGACTGGCTGTTCCCACCCTTGGGTGGTGCCACTTGCTGATGCCCTTATAGATCTGGGTGGTTCAGGGGTGTGGAGTTATCCTGATGTGGTGCAGCCAATCCCTAGAAAACCTAATTTAAGGTCTTGGTCACCCCCAAGAATGGAACATTGAAGCAGTGACCCCCCCCCCCCCAGTAGATACCATGGTTATGGTGGCAGCCACCAAGAAGGAGCTCTCTGAAGATAGCACATCGGTCCAACCCCCTAACTGGGAGTCAAGGGTGCTAAGCTGGTTGGGGAAACTGACTTGTGCTTCAGCAGCTTTTGCACGTAGTGAGTGCTGATCTGACTTGACCAAATGATAAGTTCCTAGAGGGACATTACCAAGGAGGTTACCAAATCATTCTCTGGTAACTCACCAGTGGACATCCAGAAAATGATGAGTCAAAATTGTCCATCTTAGTCTGTGTCAAATGTATCGACACATCTGCTGTCTAGCACAATTGATATGGCTAGAGCAGCAGGCACTGGCATCTCCATCTGCTGATATGCCTGGATGCGATTGTGCATGGTCTTTCCTCAACTCTTCTTTTAAATAGCTCAGCACTGCTTTTTGGACCAGTGGGTAAAGAGACTCTTGCTAGGAAGTAAGTAAGGGCAGGAATACAGTATCTGCTGTTGGGATCTGCATCTCTACCCTCCGAGGACCTTTTTGTAGGAATCGTTGGGGGGGGGGGGGTTCAGAAAATCTTTGAGCTCTAACCAAGCCACTTCTGTAGACAGATGACCTTGAGATATGGGGAGGGGGAGCACATCTCCCTATGGGCAAATGTGAGCTGCAGAGAGTCAAGGATTTCTAGGTCCATTCATGGAGAAATCCTACTTGTGCTTCTGAAGAATTGCCCGATTGCTGCACTCTGGAGACTGGTTGGAGGGGCGTGTTTGTCCCTGCACCCTCAAGCCTGTCAGGACATCACACAAGATACATAGGTGCTGAGGATAATCACCACAGGTTATGCTCCCCCCCCAAAGGAAAAGGACTCCAGTCATTCCACCCATTTAGATGGAATCCACAACTCCAGAAGTTTCAGAGCTGTTGGAAAAAAGTACTCCAGCAGTTCCCCCATACATTTGGAATCTGGATTCCTTTCACTTGGGTCAGTCACCGTGGGAATGCTGTAGTCCACCATTGGAACCTGGGTTTTCCATATGCCTTTCCTTTCATACCCTTGATTTTGGTTCATTCAGAAAGTCAGGTGGTGCAAAGTCAATTTAATACTTTCCCTATTTTTGCACCCTTCCTCTGTTATTTAATACATCCACCCAAGATGCTGGGATCCTACCTGGATATTTTGAGTCACACTTCTGGGTAGCCTCGCCTGGGTATGGTAGCCTTGAAGCTAACCACTTGGTTCCTCCAATTTTGATTATGGCCAGATATGCCTTGGTGTCCTCTTCAGTGGTCCACATCTTAACTAATTAAAAAACAAATGTCAGGTTTATTTTTGCAAGTGGAAAATATTTTTCTGCATTGACACATTCTAAAAGAATAAATCCTGTTTCAGCTCCTCTTTAATCCTGTTTTGGATGACTTTTGTGATCTCTTCTGAAAAGGCTTCAAATTTTGAACGATTCAGGTTGAGTTAGCCGTTTCCAGTTGACACAGGCAAAATCTAACACCGGTCGCTTCCATAAAGATTTCACAAGCCTCCAGTAAGGGGTCCTCTCGCTCTATGGGATACTGTCCGTGGGATATCACGATTACACTACAGGTTTTAACAGTTTCCTCCTAAACCCGCAGCCACAGTGGATTTAAGATCATTTTTTGTGGCTGTTAATTCTGTGTAGAGGATCTGAGTTACAAGCCTTGTTTTGCAACCACCTTCCGTAAGGACAGGGTCACCTTAAAGAACAAATTCTAATTTCCTTTCGAAGGTGGCATCTGAAATGAACATTAACCAGTCTGTTGGTGTACTGATATACTTTCTGAACATTTCCAGTAAAGGAGTGTACACTTTATTTACACAGGCTAGAGACAAAGTCTGATCAGCTGTTTTGTTGACCACTTTTGGCCTTGTAGAAGACAGTATATCCAAAGTTGTGTTTTGTTTGCTTTCTTGATTGCATAATGTTAGTGTATGAAAAGCTGAGTTTCTTTACATAAACCAGAGACCCATTCTACAAGGGAGGTAGCTATTTCTGCGGCTTTTCTATGCAGAGTTCCTGGTGATGAAATGATTGCATCAGCAGCTTGGTCTACTGTTCACACATTTTTCTCACTACAATCTCTGTGCGCAGTCCAGGTCCTGTAGATCCTTTGGCTGCATCATTTTTGAATATCCTTCCTTGATACCAGCCAGGTGTTTTTGATAGCTTGTGAATCTGTCACAAAGTTTGAATGAGACAAAGATGGGCAAAATCATATACAAAAGTTAATGTATTTGCCATAATGGTAGGTCTGTGTTTTGTTTTTCACCATTTCAACATTATTCTCCTTCCCCCAGAGAAAATTATCACCTGCTGCTGTTTGGAAAGAATGAACTTCACCAGGAACTTTGTCCATTGAGCATTCTTGGTTGCGGTTTCATTTCTGTTTTTTTTTTTTTTTTTTCTAAACCTGTATTATAAGCTAAACTGTTTTATACTGTATTTTGAATAATTTATTTGTTGTGAATAGCCAAACTCTGAGCTAGTGTTTGAAACAGATGGAATTATGGGTAGAGGAATAGTAAAGAGCTCTGGATCCACAGCTTCCAAAAAGTTGCTGAGATCTGTTAACCCAAAGGTTGAACTACACGAAGATGAGGTAATACTGATCTAGTGTTACAGTAAATGCATAACTTTTGTTTTACTGTTTGTCTTTCGGCTTTTCCCGGTTAGGGGTCGCCACAGTGGAACTCCGGTTCGCTAATGATTGGCAGTTTTTTTTATGGTGTCGAGTTGCCAGCTCGATGCCCAACCTTCAACAAAGGCACGCCCATTCAACGCATGTCTTTCGAACGTCCACTCTACCGCGGGGAGGACATGCAGACTCTACACAGAAGGAACTCCCAACCCAAGCTGAAGATCTAACGGGAGAACCTCTTGCTATATTTTCAAAATATCAGGAATCTCACTTGAGTGAGAGAGCTCTTACATAATGGGATGAGATATTTCAGGATTAGAACCCTGAACACCATCCCACTACCTACCCGCCTTAGTCCTTTGAGCCACAAAATCTGCTACAATAAACAGCCAGTGCAAGACTTGAACCCAGGACCATGCACCCCATACACAGTGATTTACCACTAAGCCATGCCAGATGCAACAAGCTGGGGTTCAAATGTCTTTCCTAACTCCTTCATATAGGATTGTGTTCCTAGGATGTCGGCTAGTTATGTCAGTTCAAAGAGCTTTTCCACAGGAAAAAGTAGATCTATATTTAGACCTGCTTCTAAGGGTTTCCACTCAGACTTTGATCATTGTGAGAAAATACCTCAGGGTTTTGGGTCTCATGGCATCTATGATTTTCATTATACCCCTGATAAGACTCCCCGTGAAAAAGCTACAATATCTGAAGTCTGTTTGGTCCCAGTGCCACCAGCCTCTGTCTTTCAAATCCTAGTGCTGGGGTTTGTTGGAAGAGAAATCGGTTGAAGACAGCAAATTTTCTTTAATCCACCCCCACCACCACCACCACTCCAAAACAGTCACCACAGACCCCTCAGATTTTGCTCTGGGAGCAGTTTCAGGAGGGATAAAAGTACAAGTTATGTGGAACACCAAGGGAAAGATGCAAGCATGTAAATATAAATGAAATGCTTGCTCTCTTCAAAGCACTCAACTTGAATCATCTTTTGGTTTCCTGGACCTCTTAAAGTTGCTGTAGACAATACCACAGTCATTTAGTACATCAGCAAGCAAGGGGGAACAAGGTTTGACTAGCTGTGTTGGCTTGGGATATAGTTTCACAGCACAGGCCTGCTGTACAGGCATCCTATGTTCCATTAGAGGAAAGTTGTGTGGCAGGCAATGAGCCAGACAAGGGCAGACCCTCACAAATGGAAATTATATAATGGGGGATCTTCAAAGATATAATCAGTGTGTGGAGAATTCTTCACATACACCTGTTAGTCTCCTTTCTGAGCTATCTGCTGGCAATATTTCTTTAAGAATTCTTGGAAGACAGATGCCTTTTTCTTTGAACAATGTTCATATATGCTTTTCCACCGTTTACCACTGATATTCTGGGTACTTCTGAAGATTGAGGGAATCCCCCAAGATCATTAGTGATTCCCTCCTTGTCAAGGCAGTAGTTCTCCCTTTTGGAAATCGGCAGGGACGATTACTGCAAGCTTCCACACAGAATGGGTCTAATCACACAAGATCAGGGGAGCTGAATACACCCCGACCCCTATCAACTTCAGCTGACTGGATGATAGGATCGTAATTCTCTTTTAGGCACATGTTTTTGGAGGACATGCAACAGGTAGTAATGGAGGCAAGAAAACCTACTGCTAGAAAGTCACATTAGCAAACGGAAAAGGTATTCCTGTTGGTGCCAACAGCATAACCCATTCAGTGCTAGTTGTTTGCTCTCAGTATTTGTGAGTTACTATCATATGGCTTTTCTTACTCAAAGGTTCGTTTGTCTGTCATTTCAGCATGTCTGCCCAAGCATTCTTTTACAGTGCATTCTCATGTCAAAATGTTTTTAAAAGGTTTTATTTATTTTATTTTTTTTTGCATTAGAGGCCTTCAAGAAAACTGGTGCCCCGGGATATTGTCAGATATGCCGACGCTTGTTCAATTTGAACCAGCTAATCTGTTTGACTTGAGATTCTTAACATGAAAAACTTTTACTGATTGCTCTGACCTCTGAAAGAAGAGCATCTAGTTGTAAGCTCTTTATGATGAGTCCTCCCTTTCTTATTTTCCACAGAGACCGTGCCTCTTTGAGTACTAATCTTGTCTAAAGTGTTGTCCAAGTTTACTGAAAACCAATATCCCCATTTTCTTTATGAACCTAAAAATGAAGGAGAAAGGATACTCCATACCTTGCCTTTTCACAGGCAACTCTGATAGTATCTTGACAGAACTGAATATTTCAGGTCTTCAGACTACTCGTTCATTTCTTGTGAAGGTAAGAAGGGACAGCCTGTGTCAAAATGGAGTATTTCTGAGTGGTTGTCTCAGGCTATTATCTTTTTGTTGTACTCAATGCAAAACTATTCTAGGCAGGGTCAAAGCCCACTGTACAAAGGCTTTGGCTTCATCTATGGCTTCTTGGAGAGAGTTGGCTACTAGAAGTGTTCTAGAAGCAGCAGCTTGGTCTTGTATACATTTACAAGGCATTGCGAGCTTGATGCATTCTCTGGTCTTAGCAAAACCTGGTATATACCTATTTTTCAGGGTGTCCTGGACCCTTCCCCTTCCACCTCTCAAGTGTGGTATGCTAGGATAATATTCCTAAGCTAAGGCTAGTGCAGTAGTGATCAGTAGGAAGAGCATAGTACAGTTCTGTAAGCAAACTTACCATAATAGTAGATGTTCGAATAATCACTGCTCTGTAGCTGCGCCTGTCTTGGTTGCAAGAAAGCTCTGTAGGACTTTGCTCCCAGTTCTGTGTTTTAGTCCACTTAGCTCAAACTGACAGACAGTTTGGCCACGTTGGGCTTTGGAAGCTGGCTGTTGTATACTTTGCAGGATATAACCCATATAGCATAGGCTACTGCAGCAGCGATCATTCGAAAATCTACTGTTATGGTAAGTTTACTTGCACAACTGGACTATGCCCTACTGACCACTGCTGCAGTATTCCTCCTTTCCTTATCTTCTCTCTAATTATTATCCCTTTTCTCCTCATGGACTGAAAGGGGTCACTGTTTGCCTCTCTCCCTCTAAGCTGACCAGTTTTAATTTACCTCTCTGGCTTCAGTCTTAATGGCTTGGAGATTGTATGAGGATTTATGGTCATATATCTACTTTTGTGCTGTTATGTTCACAGGCTTGGGTCATATGTTGGTTGCATGGCTCTATGGAAAGATTTTTGCTTTAGAACCTTGGCTGGATGTCAGAGTTATTTGGAGAGATTATCAACAGTTTGTAATACAGCAACAGTGGTTATTAAGACAACTACTGTTGTAAATTCTTCCACAACTGCATTTTTGATCAGTGAGGTGGAATGTGTTTGTCTTAAAAGGATGGATAAACGTGTGTTGGCTGCTTGCTCCCATTGTGTCCGACCTAGAACCTCCATTGCCCAATCTGATCAGTTTGTCTAGGTCATAATCAAGGATTCATTCCCTTGTGTCACTGAGCCTGGGGATATTGGGTACGTTTTTTGCTTTATGGAGTTTGAACAACTGCAGCTTTTACCTGAATTAATATTCCGGGCTTGAGTGAAAATTGTTACAAATACTGTTAATTATGAATTCAGCATTTTAAAAGAAAAATCTTGAATTTATTGCTGCTTAAACCCATTTCTCAGAAACCATATTTAATAAGGCCTTTGTTCATTATGTGAATATGACCAAACCCTTTTTTGTAGCCTTTTTTTCAAAATTAGTATGCCAGTTGCATCCCTTAAATAGGTTGCTTTAAGGAAAGTTTTGCTGTGGTTTATATCAGACTGTACCAACTAGACTGGGTTACAAAAGTTTGTTGCAGTATTTTTAGAAATAGAGACCTCTATTCAGAAATGGTTAGCACTGTGTGGTGGAAGCAAGCTTTTGTGACATGTATAATGCACTGTGATTGCATAACAACTTCGTGCACTTTTACACAATAGTTACAATGTCCACTTTGCATAGGTAAGGTTTCTGCACAAGTATGGCTAGCTAAATGCCCATTTTACTGTGCATCTGTGTACATGTGTATAAAGGTGTGTGTACATGTCTGCACAACCACATGTAAATCTGTAATTACCTTTATGTATATACAATCATGTCACGTAAATTATATGCGTACATCCCCCCATGTTTGTGCGCATACCACAAGCACAAGATATGTTTGGATATAAAAATTTCTGTTTGTATTAAAAATAAACAAAAATGTCAGCATCTGAAAAATGGGCTTTCTTGTTTTGATGAGATGCATATACATTGTAGCAGATGTTCTTCGTGTTTTATTGTTGCAGTCATCACATTTGAGTGATCTGCTTGCATTAGCCCTCAGTTGGCCTGATTATCAAAATCGTGGGTCCAGCGCCTGTTGCAGTCTCATCTTACGTGACGTCGGGTAGTCAGGGGTATAAAGCATGCAGCCGACGCCATTACATCAGCCTATCTTGCTGTGCGGTGCCCAAAGCAGAATCAGTTTGCAAGTGCTAGTCGGCAGACTCCTGAAATTTTTATTTTTGAGTTTCAGAGCCGAAGTCTTCAACTAAAGCTAAGTACCTCGTTGGGGAAGCTTTTGCTTGCTCTAAACCGATGTCAGTATAAGTCAATGATTGTATTTCTTGTGGAAAGCGAATACCTCAAAGATTTTCATTCATACTGTATTCTTTGCCTAGGCCCTGACCACGACGTACCTCGCTGTCTGTTTGGTGCCTTATTTAAGCAACAAACTATTCGTTGTCTGTATATTTAGTCTTCTAAATATTTTAGTACTCTGTTAAATTATCCAGATGTCTTTGGTAAGCCATCGGACTACCGACATTTCGAAAAAAACACAAAGATAAAGACAGACAGGCCGCCTAGATCCAAAGCTGCCAACGACGCTTCTCCTAAGCCAGTCGCCAGTTCGCCGGTACTCAGTGAGGCGCTTTTGCAGCCCCTGATACCCGCTACTTCAGATTCGCAGGTCTCCACTGAGACCCATTCTGAGTCCGGTACGCCGCAAGATGCTTCAACTGTGGAACCTGTGGATGTCTCTACCTTGGATGGGTCTGGAGCCTCTGTGCAGGCACCAGCTTCTGAGGGTGTATTCAGGCCTACTGACTTGCATATTAAACAGATGCCATCTTCTTCAATGCCTAAAACTCGAACCATGCCTAGAAAGCCAACGCCCAGACCGCATGGTCAGGCCTCTATGCCTAAAAAACAAGAATGGCTGAAGACCTTATTACTTTAATCAGGGGAAGCCAACCTTCCTCCTCTAAGAGACCTAGGACTGAATTTGCTTATGATACTTCTGACCAGGATTCTGAAATTTGTTTCCTCTGACCAGGAATTTACCCTTGTCTGCCTATGAGGATTCTGATGCAGAGGACTGTATTCCCTCTGCTTCCCCTCCAGAGGATTTCTCTCTTGGTGAAACCTTGCATATTCTTCGGGAGCATTTTCGTTGGGAAAGCCAGGAATACTCTGATTCTAAAAAGAGACTTAGGGATTTCTTACTCTTGCCCAGCACGGGCCTGTAGCTATCCCTCCTGTACTAGACATGGTTGATGATGTCTTTTCAGAATCTAGCTTGGCACCTGACACCCTACCTCCTGCTCCCAGAAAACCTGATAGATATTACAGGGTTCCTGACACAAGTTACTTTTAAAAAATCCTACTGCGGATCCTGGTACCATTTCACAGGGACCCAAGGGCATTAAGGCTACTACTGCCAAAAATCCTACCCCCTCTGATAGAGACTCCAGGGTGCTGGATAGATGGGGTAAGAAGGTGTATACACTTCTGCAACCTTGGCCATTAGGGCCTTAAATTGCCAGTTTCATATGTTAAAGTAGCAGCATATTATTGGATTGCTTAAACAGAAAATGATGATTCCTGACTGTGCTGAAATTAAAGAGTTACAGGATTTAATGCATTCTGCTGAACAGGTTGGAATACATACATTGCAATGTGGTTTTGATTCACTAGAGGCATCTTGCAGGGCTGCTGTCACTGGGTCTGTACTTAGAAGTCATGCTTGGCTTAAGGAGCAATCCTTGCCAGATCACGTTAAAGCTAAATTGCTGGATGATCCCTTAAATCAGGACCGCCTGTTAGGCAACAAAGCAGAAGTTCTTAAAAAGATTGAGGAAAAAGCTAAATCTGTGATAACTGTTACAGATTTCCTACAAGTACAGCCTCCAAGATTTAGTAGGCATTGGCCCAATAAGAATTGGTCCTTTCCTGCCTCTTCTATGCCTTCAGTCCAAACCCAGAACCAGCAGAATTCCCAGGCTTCAGTCCCAGGGTATGCACAGGACTAAGCAGTGGGGGGCTCCCACTTCCAAATCGGGGAGTAGTAAGACTCCCCCTATGGCAAACTGTCTCAATGACTTGACTTTAAAACTTCCAAGCACTTCTCAGCTGGATGCCCCTTTGGGGGGAAAGATTGCAATTCAAGCAAAAAACTGGGAACTCATTACTAAGGACAAATGGGTATTAAGCATAGTTTCCCAAGGATACAGATTTCACTTCCACACGTTACCAACCCCCAAATCAGTGGGCAGAGGCTCAAAAGCAAGTACTCTCTCTTTTAAGCATAAAGGTTATTCAAACTGTACCAGAAGAGGAAAAAGGACACGGTTTCTACTCGGGTCTTTACCTGGTACCCAGAAAAGACAACTCATGGCATCCGATCCTTGATCTTTCTATCCTGAACACCTTTTTGGTGATTCCAAAATTCAAGATGCTAACTCTTCAGTTGCTTCCTATGCTAGGCAAAGATGTGTGGTTGGCAACACTGGATTTAAAGGAAGCCTTCCTGCACATCCCAATCAGGGAATATTGCAGAAGATAACTATGCTTCAAAACAGGCTACATGTACTATCAGTTCTCTGCACTATCAGTTCTCTGCACTGCCCTTTGGCTTATCTACTGCGACCAGGGTATTCACAAAGTGCCTAGCTCCAGTCATTGCATTGTGCAGGCAAAGACATATTCAGATATACCCATACTGGGACGATTGTTTAATTCAGGCATAAAGCCAGGACATACTTCTGAATCATCTGGCATTTGTACAAAAGGTGGTAACTTGTCTGAAGTATGCCATAAATGAAAAGAAATCACATCTGATACCCTGTCAATAAATTATATTCCTGGGAGCAAGCTTGAGCACAACTTCCCAGATGGTTTTCCTCACGCCAGAGAAACAACTTAATTTGACAACTTCAAACTAGTGGCCCTAAAAACCCTGTTATTTGCAGGGCAAAAACTGCAAGCTTTGGGGTTCATGGCCTCCTGCAGTCTGCTAATTCCATATGCAAGACTGCATATGAGGAAACTACAATGGTATCAACATTCTCAGAATCTAAAAGCAATGATTCCTATTGTACTTTGCCTACGGTTAGAATTCCTTTGAGCAGAGGCCTGTCATCAAAACAATGGACTACCATTCACTCTACCCCCTGCCGCCCAAACCCTAACAGACTCATCAGACTATGCATGGTGGGCTCACCTGGCACGGAAGTGCATTCAGGGAAAATGGAACCTTAGAGTCAAATGCACCTGCATATCAATCAAAAAGAAATGTTAGCTGTACAGAATGGTCTTGACAGCCTTCAAGGACCACATTCTTCCAGGACAATTAATGTTAAAGACTGACAACACCACTGTTAAGTGGTACATAAGCAGGGGGGGGGCTACTCATTCTTACCCCCTCTGCAGACTAGCCATGGCTCTGTGGAGTACAGCCTTGAGCTAGCAAGTGCATCTACAGACTCAGTTCCTGCCAGGAAAACTAAATACACTGGCAGACTAATTAAGCAGAAATCTCATGGACCCACACAAGTGGAAACTGGAACCAAAGACTTTGAACATGTTGATAATCAAATGGGGGAGCCCAGATATAGACCGGTTTGCCTCCCCCCAGAACTACCAATTGGTCAAATTCTGCACAAGGACTCCCCACAAACAAGCTTGGAAAGGGGATGCTCTGTCCTTCAGCTGGAAAAATCTATCTGTTTATGCTTTTCCTCCTCTGCCTCTCCTCTCCAAAGTACTACTAAAGCTCAAACAGGACAAACCAAGGATGATACTGATTGCACAAGACTGGTCACGCCAATACTGGTACCCCCTCCTGTGCAGTGTCACTGCTAGCCCCATGGCACCTGCCTCAGACCCCTACTTTACTGTCATAGCAGGAGAGCCAGGTTCTGCACCCCCAGCTTCAAAACCTGAATCTGGCAGCCTGGCTAATTACCTAATCTCTCCATTACCATCCCTCAATAAACAAGTGTTGGATGTCATTTTGGAGGCAAGGAGGCCTAGTACTAGAAAATCTTATGCTGAAAAATGGAAAAGATTCTGTGGCTGGAATCAAACTCGAGGGATGGCCACAGCAGCGCCCAATTTACCTCAGATTGTTCAATACTTAACCGAGATGCTTCACAAGGGCCTTTCCTTTTCCTCCATCAGAATTCACGCCTCTGCCATTTCAGCTCATTACAACATAGAGCCACCCCTATTTTTTCCCTCACTGCTCAAGCAGACCACCCAGGAGAGCCCCAATTCCAGCCTGGGACCTAAACTTTGTATTGGAAAAACCTCACTCTCCCTCCTTTTTGAGCCAGCTGCAAGTGCAGATTTAAAATTCCTTTCTTGGAAAACACCTTTCCTTTTAGCAATCACTTCATAGGTTCATAGGTAGGTACTAGGTTGTTGGCCCTAGGGCCTATATAAGCCTAGCAAAAATTGTACCCTGGCTTTCGCCACCCAAGAAAATTATTTTACTGTGCCCCTATTGAGCAGAGCCACAGAAGTGATCCCTGGGGTGAATTTCCTATTTCCCATCAAATCATCAAGATTTTTCTTGGAGTGCTAATGTGGAGCTCTGATTGACATAGTCTGTTCCCGAGTATGGGAAGTCTCTGGGACAGGAATCTGTCCCTCCAGCATGTTCTGTTTATTGTGGTGACAAGGTTTAGGTCCCTAGAGCGTGTAGCTCAGAGGGATTGGGATTTCTTTAAATGGAGCATGTCCAACAGCTCTGGGTTTGACATAGCTTTGAATGTTAGGCCAAGATCGCCTCTGAGTAGGCAATATGCGACCAAGTAAAGCTTGACTTGAGACAGTCTGCATAGGGCATCTGTTTGAGGGCCGTAATCCTTTTTGTGAGTTATTTCTGTGGCCTTTCTAGTTGTAGATGTCTTGTGAGGTACATACCAAAAGGAGCGTTGTACTCTGAATGATGAGTAGAGGGGAACAATTACTTTTTTTTTTTTTTTTTTGGGATGAGAAACCTTTTGTGATGAGGTGATCCACGTGGAAGGATTTCCTGATCACTGTGACTACGAGATTATCAAAGGAGACTACTGTCCACCTGTGTCCCAAGGTCTCATCAAATTTTTGGCGTTAAGTAGACTATCAGTTATGTGGTAGTTAATGGGTACAGAATTTTTACCAAAGGGGATGACAATACACTTTTTGGCACTGAGCTTCAGGCCATGGCTTTGACACAAGGTGTCTGTCTCTGTGAGGCCCTTTTGTAGTGTGTCCACATCGTTAGTTTCGATTATGGCTCCTAGTTTGCAGTCATCTGCAAACTTTTAGCCAAAGACCTTATGTGTTGGCCTGTACTTCAGAGAAGTAGATACCAAACAGGAGAGGACCCAGGACTGAACCCTGTGGTACTCCACTTGTCACTGGTCTGAAATCGGATTTGGAGTCTGCTACTTTCACAGTGTGGGTTCTGTCCATGAGCCAGTTGGCAACCATCTTGTGACATAGGGATTTATACCTAGTTTAGTGAGCTTGTCTAGAATTCCAAAGTGGGGGATGGTGTTGAAAGCCTTGGCGAGATCTAGATAAGCTGTGTGAACCACTTAACCCTCATCTGAGACTTTGACTGCTTCAAAGAAGTCAGTCAGGTTTAGGAGACATGATCTGCCTTTTGCAAATCCGACCTGGGTAGGGTCCAGAGTTTGAAGATTACCAGTGTCTTTGAGTTAAATGATGATACGTTCCATGGCCTTGTAAACCAGGCTTGTCAGGCTAATGGGGCGGTAGTTCCTGGGGTCCGTCGTGGCTCCCCCTTTGTGGAGTGGGATAACCGTCGTGTTGCCCCATTCAGTGGGCACAAAGCCTGAGGTGAGGCTATGATTGAACATGGTACTTAAGTAGGGTGTCAGTTTATTCTGTAGTTCGTGTAGAATGCAGCCAGGGATATTGTCAGGTCCCACGGATGCTATGTTCTTGGCTTTGGGGAGTATTTTTTACCTGTGCAGCTGTGATTACAGGAACTTTGCATTCTTCCGGTATAGAGATGGGCCCTCTAGGGGGTGAGAGGGGGATAAAGTTAGCACTGAGCCTATCTGCCAGGATGTTGGCAGTATCTGGTGATTATGTATATTTAGTGCCATTGTGCTGTAACTCTGACCAGATCTGAGTGGTGCCATTGAGATTCTTGACATAGCCATAGAATGCTTTGTGGCTGTCTTTAGTTGGTGGCAATTTAGTTTTCGTAACTATCTTTGGAGGATTTTGAGAGATCTCAGCGTCTTACTGAGGTTGATCAGGGAGTTCCTCCAGTCATGGGATTTTACTTTTTTTTTTTTTTTTTGCAACAGGTTTTCTTATGTTGCAGAATTTGTTTATGGCAGAGGATCACCAGATTGGCTTCCTTTGTTTGGAGGATAGCATCTTGGTTCTGTTAAGGATAGCATGATCCATGCACTCGTGTAAGTGCTTATAAAGTGCATTTGTGTAGGATTCAGCAGTCGTACCTCTATTGTCCGTTTGCCACTTCTGTCTTAAGTATGAAGTTGGCTTTGGAGAATTATTTTATGGTGGTTTCCCTAATTGGGGGTGGGGGCAGGATGTGGATGGTCTAGGGTGATTAGCTTGTATTTGACCAATGAGGAATTGACCTCTGGTGTGGAACACCGGTTGCCCATGTTGGTAATGACCAGGTCTAGGATGATGTTCATCGTGCATACAGCTGCAGTCTTAACAGATGGGTTCTTCTGCCGTCAGGCGGGTCCTCGGTCAGCCGAATTCCAAAGTGTAGGTCCGGCGTCGGTTGTCGTCGCTTCTTCCCTGACGTCAGTGACAGGCGTATAAAAGAACCAGCCGACGCCATTTTCTTCAGTCTTTCTTGCCGCGCGGTGCCCGAAGCAGAAGCAGTTCGCAAGTGCCGGTCGGCCAGCTCCTGAAATTACGACAGAAATCTTCTTGAAAGCCAAGTACCCCGTTGGGGAAACTTTTCTTGCCTCAGACCGATGTCAGACAAAGTTAATAATTGTATTTCATGTGGGAAGCAAATACCGCATAAGGATTTTCATTCCCTCTGTATTCCTTGTTTAGGCCCAGACCACGTCGTCTCGGTCTGTCGTTTTTGTGCTACATTCAACAAACGCACCATAAAGCGTCGGGCGGAGTTCACCCAGCATTATTTTGGCAAAAAATTTTACCATATTATGTCGGATATTCCGACTCCAGTTGTCTAAAAAGCGCAAAGATAAGGACCGACACACGAAGTCCGCGGCCTCTACCGACAACACGCCAAAGCAGACTACAGGTGGTCCGGTTCTCAGCGAGGCGCCAATGCACCCCCTGACTACCGACGACACTTCATTGGCGGTGTCTTCTGTGCCCGAGGTCGCAGTTTCCTCGGCCCACACCCCGACTACAGATACCGAAGCCACTCTTGGTGGTGAATCTCAAAATGTAGACAGGTCTGCCTCCTCTCAAGGTGTCTTCAGACCATCCTCTTCTTTTTCCATCAAGGCTTTCACTAAGTCTAAAGCTGCCATGCATTCTAAGAGACAAGCTACACAGGGCCCATCTCCAGGCCCCATGCCTAAAAAAAAAGATGCTTAAAATGGCTGAGGATTTAATTACTCTTATCAGGGGTTCTCAACCTCCTCCGGACAAAAGGCCCAGAGTGGAGGAAGAATCCCCCTCCTCTGATCAGGCCTCCATTATATCAGAGCACTCTGAACAGGAACATTCTTACTCCCCTTTTGAAGATTCTGATGCAGAGGAGTCCATTCCCTCTGTATCCCCCCCCAGAGGATTACTCATTTGGGGAAACGTTGCATACCTTAAGGGAACACTTCCACTGGGAAGGCCAAGAGTACTCTGATTCCAAGAAAAGGCTTAAGGATTTTCTCTTGCTACCTCAGCACAGGCCTCGGCTATACCTCCTGTCTTGGACATACTAGATGATGTGTACTCGGAGGCCTGCCTTAACCCGGATTCTTTACCTCCAGCCCCAGTCAAGCCTGATGGGTACTACCGGGTCCCTGACTCACACCAATTTCTATACAAAAGCCATGCAGCTGACCCAGAAACTATCTCACAGGGCCCCAAGGGAATTAAGGCCTCCACTGCTAAAAATCCATTACCTTCCGAGAGAGATTCCAGATCCTTAGAAAGGTGGGGAAAAAAGTATATACCTCTGCCACCTTAACCATGAGGGAGTTACTGCCAGTTCCATATGCTAAAGTACCAACAGTTTCTGTTATCACAATTGAGAAGTAAAATGTCACAACCTGAACAACCAGACTTGAAGGAGTTGCAGGATTTAATGCATAGTGCAGAACAAGTGGGTAAACATACCTTGCAATGTGGTTTTGATGCTCCAGAGGCCTCATGTAGAGCTGCTGTTTCAGGATCAGTCATACGTAGACATTCCTGGCTCAAGGAACAAACCTTACCAGATCATGTCAAAGCTAAATTACTAGATGCCCCTCTACAAAAGGATGTATTTGCTGCTAATGCTGAGGAGGTATTAAAGAAAATGGAGGAAAAGGCTAAATCAATGCAAACAGTGAAAGATTTTCTAAAGGTACAACCCCCACGTTTCAGTAGAAATTGGCCTTCCAAAAATTGGTCCTTTCCAGCCACGGACAGACCCCAAAGAGGCAGATAAAGGCGCCCGAGGGGCAGAGGGCAATCCCAATTATCGTTTAGAGGCAGACAATGGCAAGCTCCTACACAGAGGTGGTGAGGATAGTTCGCAGCCATTCAGAAAGCAAGCCCAATGACTTCCCCTTTGCATGCCAAGCAAGGCTCAAATGGCAGCACCCTTAGGCAGAAAACTGGCATTATTTTCAAAAAAATGGCATATTGTCACAAAAGATAAATGGATCCTGGACATTATAAACAGAGGCTACAGATTCCATTTTCACACCCTTCCAAAAATGAGGCATGCCAAACCTACCACACAATCAAAGGGCAGAGGCACAAAGACAAATTTCAGATCTCATGGACATGAAAGCTATTCAAGAGGTACCTACTCACGAACAAGGTCAAGGTTTTTATTCCAGACTATTCCTGGTACCAAGGAAGGGAAAAGATTGGAGACCTATTTTGGACCTATCCATCCTAAACACATTTTTACTCGTACCAAAATTCAAGATGTTCACTTTACAGCAGCTTCTTCCCATGCTGGGCAAGGAGTCTTGGCTGGTAACATTGGACCTCAAGGAGGCATACCTGCATGTCCCAATCAGAGACAAAATTGCAGAAGATACCTCAGATTTCATGCAAGTTCAACCCATTATCAATTCTCTGCATTGCCCTTTGGCTTATCTACTGCGCCCAGAGTATTCATGAAATGCCTGGCATCAGTAATTGCCTACTGCAGACTTCAAGGGATACAAATATACCCCTATTTGGGCGACTACCTGATCCAAGCGGACAGCAAGCACATACTTCTGAAACATCTGGCTTATGTAATAAGGTTGTTGAATTCTCGGATACACAGTCAACAAAAAGAAATCAAGGCTAATACCCTCTGGGAAAATAATTTTCCTGGGTGCCAACTTGGACACAAACACCCAGATGGCCTACCTCACGCCAGAAAAGCAGGGGCAACTAACTCAATACTTCAGAACACTAGCAAATTTCACCAGGCTCACTGCAAGGAAAATCCTGCAGGCTCTGGGATTCATGGCATCTTGCATCCTACTAATCCCATGTGCAAAGCTGCATATGAGGAAACTTCAATGGTACCTGAAAAACCTATGGTCTCAACACAGCCACAGTTTGGAAACAATAATACCACTAATTCCATGTCTTCAAAAGGAATTTCTGTGGTGGGCTCAAGCATGCCAAACAAACACAGGTCTCCCATTCAGCAAGCCTCAAGCAAATCAAGTCATCACAACAGACTCCTCTGACTACGCCTGGGGGGCGCACATGACAGATCGGTGGATTCAGGGCAAATGGTCCCAAAAAGAAAAGCACCTTCACATCAATCAAAAGGAAATGCTAGCAGTAATAAATGCTATTATAGCTCTCAAAGACCTTCTGCATCCATGTCAACTATTGATAAGGACAGACACACCACAGTAATGTGGTACATAAACAAACAGGGAGGAACCCATTCATACCCCCTATGCAGGCTGGCCATGTCACTTTGGAACATGGCTCTGGACTTGCAAATCGAACTTCAAGCACAGTACTTGCCAGGCAAGGAAAACACGCTGGCAGACAACCTAAGCAGAAATATGACAGATCCACACGAATGGAAGTTGCATCCTCAAGTTTTTACAGAGATAATTCAAGCATGGGGAAGGCCAGACATAGATCTCTTTGCCTCCCACAAAAGTCACCAATTGACAAAATTCTGCTCAAGGATTTTTCATCCTAAGGCCTGGAGAGTGGAAGCTCTCTCGTTCAGTTGGACAACAATGACAGTTTATGCCTTCCCACCTCTTCCTCTGCTGCCCAAAGTTCTATTAAAAACCAAAGCAGACAGACCAAAGATGATTCTCATTGCTCCAGACTGGCCAAGACAACACTGGTACCCACTCCTGAGGAGCTTGACGCATTCCCCTCCATGGACCCTGCCTCTAATGCCTCCTCTTCGGACTCGGCACAGCTTCAAAACTCTTCACAGTCAGCTGAAAGCACTCAATCTGGCCGCATGGAAGATTCCTTAACATCACAACAGACCCTACTCTCCAAGGAGGTGCAGGATGTCATTTTGGAGGCCAGAAGGCCGTCTACTAGAAAAGCTTACTCCGCAAAATGGAAACTGTTTTGTGCCTGGAATGAGAAAAAGGGCCAGAATCCTGGAAAACTGAATTTACCTCAAATATTACAGTATCTAGCTGAGCTGCTAAGCAGTGGACTTTCATTCTCCTCCATCAAAATCCATGCCTCAGCCATTTCTGCAGAATACAACACTGATCCACCTTTATTCTCTCACCCTCTCTTAAGACAGTTCCTCAGAGGGGCTAAGAATATAAAACCCCCAAGGAAACAACCAATACCTGCTTGGGATCTCAATTTCATTCTAGAAAAGCTGACCTTGCCTCCTTTTGAGCCAGCTGCCTCAACAGATTTGCAGTATTTGTCCTGGAAAACAGCTTTCTTTCTGGCTATTACCTCGGCTCGTAGGGTATCTGAACTACAAGCCCTCATGGCTGTGCAGCCTTTTATCTTCCATCAGGACAGAGTTTCCTTACGAACCAACCCGTCCTTTATGCCAAAAGTGGTATCCAGGGTAGCTTTGAATCAGGCTATACACTTGCCTACCTTTTAATCCTAATCCTCAAAACAAAGGGGAGAGATTACTACATTTCCTTGGACAACTGCGTTATTATTTGGACAGAACAAAGTCTTTCAGAAAATCAGAACAGCTCTGTGTCCTATGCTATAGGAGCTCAAGGGAAGCCAATTTCCAAACAGACAATCTCAAAATGGATAGCCCACTGCATACGCTTTTGTTCTTTTCATGGCAAAACTGTACCTGCAGGCATCAGATCTCACTCCACAAGGGCCACAGCTACCTCTGCAGCTTTCCTCAGAGGAGTTCCTACCAAAGATATTTTGGAAGCAGCCACTTGGAGTTCTGTGCATACCTTCTCCCAAGCACTACCACCTTCCATTATACTCCAAATCTAGAGCAGGCTTTGCCACTGCAGTCTTGCAGGGCATCCTGGCTCCTCCTAGTTCCACCTAGTGCCTACCACCCCTTTCTTAGCTTTGGGATTCTACCCATCTGTTATGACTGCAGCTGTATGCACGATGAACATAGTACAGTTTTGTACCTACCATAAATGTAGATGTTAGAGTGCTAATACAGCTGCAGTCCAGGTTTCCCTCCCTCCTTCCCTTCTTGGGACAGGCCTATTGGCTAACACCTCCTCATACAACCTGATTGGGGTATTCATTTATGGTGTATTTGCTTGCATTACTGTATTTTGATTATATGGCATTGCTTTATTATACAAATTTATGTTTTGCCTGCCTTCTGGGGCAAGAAAAACTGAAGAAAATAGCGTTGGCTGGTTCTTTTATACCCCTGTCACACTGACGTCAGGGAAGAAGCGACGACAACCGACGCCGGAACTAGACTTTGGAATTCGGCCGACCGAGGACCCGCCTGACAGCAGGAGAACCCATCTGTTATGACTGCAGCTGTATTAGCACTCTAACATCTACATTTATGGTAGGTACAAAACTGTACTTTGCTGCCCCTGGTGGGGGTGTGAATAAGTTGATCCTAGGCATTGGAATTTATGAATTCCAGAAAACGTTGAGCAAAAGTGTTGGTACATGAGTAGTTTTCCCAGTTAATGGTGGGCTAGTTGAAATCGCCCATTATTAGGGTGTTGGGTTGTACCCTAATACTTTCCACTGTATCAAGAAATGAGGAGTTGGAATCCTGGGGCATGGTGGGGGGGTCTGTAGCAAGCTACAATTTGGATTGTGGTCTTGGCCAGAGTTAGTTGCTCTTGGATAATCTCGGATGCATTATGCTGTGCAACTAGCCTGGAGGTGTGGATATCCTTAATGAATATGGACACGCCTCCACCTTTAGTACTAAGTTTTGGGTTAGGTGGCCGAAAGGTGTGGTATGAATTATAGCCTGGTAATGCAGGGGTGGTCTTTGGATCTTTGAACCCGGTCTCTGTCGCTGCAGATGGCTGTTCTCCATTTTAAGGAGTGCCTCGAGTGAGTGCATTTTGAGGTTTAGACTTCTAGCATTGAGTAGCATTACCCTCAGATTTTGTTGGCTTGTACCTGTTATGGTGGTGAATTTGTCATTTGAACCTTGCCTAAAAAAGGCACTACAGGGGTGGCAAGAGCCTTAGCCAGTATCTGTAATCCCAAGGGCAACAGGTGCAGGCCATCTCTGGCAAAGCATCGTGGTCTGTCGATTATGTCGTCCCAGCCAGACAAATACTGGATCCCCTTAGAATGACACCAGAAGCTTAGCCGATTGTTGAAGTTAATCATTTTGTCCTTGTACTGTGGTATTCTGGGTGATGGCAGGATGCTGCTCAGGGCTAGGATCATACCTGCTTGGGCTACAAGATCGGAGAGCTCCTCTTTCTCTTGTCATGTAGTCCAGGGAGGTACATCTCAGATCATTCACACCAGCATGGACCATGACAGTGTACTTGTGGAGTGACCTGATTGTGTGCATTATATGGCGGATCCTGGCAGCTGACAGTAACTTTCTCCCTTATTTAGCCTGTTGAGTGGAACATCACTGTGCTTGACTAGAGTCACCTATGACTAGAGTGTTGGGTACGTTGTGCCTTATGGGCTGTGGTTGAGTGGCCCACTGAGTTTGTGGGCTATGTGTCATTTGGGTTGCATTGGGGGGGGTGGTATTTGCTTGCATTTCTGCTTTGTAGGTCCCTGATGCTTGGGCAGGTTTTTGAGAGCCTCCGTGAATGTAGGTGTGTGTGTTGTGTTTCTATGTGTGTTTTGGTGGTGTAGGTTTTGAGGGACTCTGAGTGTGGCGTGGTGCAAGTGTTTACCTTCTCTTCTTGATGGTCTAGTCCAGTCTTAGGTGAAGAGAGCTTTGCTTCCAGTTTGGCTATATAACTGCATCTCTCACAGGTTTTAGTGATGGGGTGTTGGGAGGAGAGGGTTGTCTGTGTACATGAGGCAATTGCTGCATTCCCCCAAGATGCCCAGATTCATCAGGTAGACAGGAGAAATCACTGGGAGCTGACCCTTAGACATGCCTGGATAGGTGCTTAAGTACTAAAAACTGCTTTCCTCTAAACAAGTGAGGAAATTTGAGTGCTATAGTAATTTGCAGCTTATGTAGTGCTTACGAGTTCTGAACAAGTGCTGAGTTCAAAGATACAGATTTGAGTGCTGAAACTAGAAAACTGGCTAGTTCTAAGAAATAAAATTAAGCTAGAAGGCTTCCCTCCAACGCATAAAGGTTTGGGGGCTCAGAACCCTTCAAACAGTCTAGACCACTTACAGGAAAGGCAGGAAACTAGCTTAAAAAAAAATTTTTTTTCTTTCTTTTCTTTGCCATATGTTCTTTGTACATAGGAGTGCCTGAAATCAGAGTAATGATCTCACTGCACTCAGTTGAGTGAGCAAATGAGATGGGCCCAGGAGTATCCAAACACAAATTTACAAGAGGGGTGAGTGGTTTCAAAGCCACCAAGATTAACACCAAAACAGAAATAGGGGAGACTGGGTGGGGAGCTAATGAGTCAAAACATCAAGTTCAGTTAATATTCAATGCAACACAAATCAATTAAAATGCTGTATTTGAAAAAAGTGCAGATAAAAGGTACTTAAATTCTCTTATACGTCCAGCTGAATACAGCTAGATCATAGCTGGCCATAGCTGAGGTTTTGAGCAGAAAATATTTCAAAATGTACCACTTAAATAGGCAGTAACAGGATATCGGTGAATGAGACTACCCCCGCCTGGAATTACTAACAGGCAATAAAATTCTAGCAAGCGCGAACTGAAAAAAACAGCAAGAAGGGCATCTGAATTGCAGGCCCTTATGGCAGTGAAGCCTTTCATCATCTTTCATGCAGACAGAGTGTCCTTCAGGACCAATCCCTCCATGCTCAAGATGGTATTCAGTGCGGCTCTTTATCAATCCATTCATTTGCCAACCTTCTTATCTAACCCACAGAACAAAGGGAGATGGATACTGCACTCCTTAGATGTGCACGGACAACATAGATTTTACTTGGACAGGACTAAACTTCAAAGGAAATCTGAACTGCTGGTGGCATTTGCTGCAGTGGCAGAAGGGAAGGCTATTTCAAAGCAAACCATTTCTAAATGGATAGGCTATTGCATTCATTTCTGCTACAAGCACCATGGAAAACCTATCCCACAGGGGATTAGACCCCATTCAACCAGGGCTGCATCTACCTCTACAGTCTTTCTCAGAGGTGTCCCTAGCAGAGACATCCTAGAAGGTGCTACCTGGAGTTTGGTACATACTTTCCGCAAGCATTACCATTTGCCAATTTTCTGTAAATCCAGAGCTGGCTTTGCCACTGCAATCTTTCAGGGCCTCATAGCCTGTCCTAATGCTATCAAAATTCCTCCTCCCATCCTTAGCTTTGAGAATCTACCCATATGTGATGACTGCAACAGTGAAACACTAAGAACATAGTACAGTTGTGTACACTCTACATAAATGTAGATGTTAGTGTATTCAGTGTTGCAGTCCTGGTTACCCTCCCTCCAGCCCCCTGACTTTTTTTGGCTATACCTCTACTCTCCTTTACTATGCCTAAGGTTTTTTGGTGTATTTGCTTTTTTGTTGAGGGTATAACTTTGTGTGTATATGTATATATCTATGTATATCTATATATCTATATAGCTAAATAGCTATCTCTATCTCTATATCTCTATCTCTCTATCTATCTCTCTATCTCTCTATCTCTCTATCTCTCTATCTCTCTATCTCTCTATCTCTCTATATACATATACACCTATCTCTCTATCTCTCTATCTCTCTATCTCTCTGTCTCTGTCTCTGTCTCTCTCTCTCTGTCTCTGTCTCTGTCTCTGTCTCTGTCTCTGTCTCTGTCTCTGTCTCTGTCTCTGTCTCTGTCTCTATCCATACAATATACCGAAAACCCAAGGTGGAAT